>NC_136527.1:3464040-3534040 GCF_053919585.1 Euprymna scolopes
ATTGAATAAAAACACTAAAAACATAGAAAAGTAACTTTTGATAACATTTATTTGTTATATATTTGCTTTTTGACAACTTTTTCGAATTTGTGTACAGTAATACAAACCCGAAAATTATTTATTAAAGAAAATTAAAAAAAAAAATAGAATTCAATGAAAACGATCGTAAGATAAAGGAGAGTTCAGAAGGGAAGTAATTTTCCGTTTCGATCCAAACAAGATGGCGGTAATTTTTCACCTGCTAACACGATTAAAGTTGTTTTTAATAATACAGTAATATCTAGGTAATTTCGATTGCATAATTCGGAAGCTGCCAGTGTAATTTATTAGAATTGAGAAAAAAAGGAGTTGAAACCATTGTTTTTTTTTTTTTTTTCTGAAAACTCCATTTATCGATTACAAAATCTCGTCCTAATAGTGCAGAAGGGCCATATTTTAATTAATGTAGATTTCGTATTATATTATACTGGACCTAATTTATAGTAATGATTTTATAAAGTTTAAAAAAAAAAAAAAATGACTTGTGCGCCACCACCGAGAATCGAAACCAAAACGTTTAGCTTACAGTTTACTTTTTTTCCTTTGACGTTAATGCCTGAGCTATGAAGACATGTTTGCTGCAAGGCTAAAAATTAAAACATGAACAAATAGCTATTACTTTACGCATACATATTCATTCATAATGCCATCATTAAACCACCACCTGACAAATTGCATTTTTTTTTTTTTTTTTTACATTTTTGCACCGATTTTCCGTGGCTAAAACTCAAATATAAAATTTCTCGCGGATTCGAATACCCTATATATTAAGTTTCTGGCAAGCAAAATTTATATATATATATATATATATATATATATATATATAAGTTTGTGTTTACTGTAAACTTTTTACGTAAATATTAAGCAAGTCTGCATGAATATAATTACACGTAATAGTTAACTAAATATGATCATCCCATAAGAAAACCGAAAAAACTAAAAGGGAATTAATTAGGGTGAATGCGGTATTATGGCGAAATATGATGCGAGCTAAGAGAACCTTATGTTTAGTTCTATAGTGACAAGGATGACCAACGACCCCCTTTTTTTGAGTTGGCCTTGTGCCTAAATTTTTCATGCCGAATTTTTTTTTTTTTTTTTTTTAACCGGAATAAAAGATTTGGTATCTCAAAGTGTAGTATCTGTTCTGATGATTCACTTAAGTTAATTGGTCCTTTGTCAATAGAGGGGAAACCTTCTATACTGGGACAATTAATTTTGGCCCCTAACAGTGCCCCCTTTTTTTTTTTTTTTTTTTTTTTTTGCGAGATGGTTTTCCCCCACATTAAAAAAACAACCTTGTGTCACATCTTACTTCTGTGGAGAAGTAAATAAATACCAAGAGAAACAAGTGAATCATGCATAGTCCACCGTGAGTGCACAGTGAACAAGGCATAAAAAAAATGACTTAAGTTCAGCATTTCCCCCCCCCCCCCCATATAGCCCCAAAAGTCCCCAGGGGACGTCAAATCCTGGTGGAAAATGAAAAAACTGTACAGTTTTAAATTTGAGTTCTGCACCATGAAAAAAAAAAACAAAGAAATTAAGTCCATCATTTGCCGCCCCCCCCCCCCCATTTAGACCCAAAAGTTCCCAAGGCCTTAAATTTGAGTTCAGCACCATGCAAAACTGCTAAATAGACATACACAGAAAATTTTGGACAAATATGATAAAATAGTCCCAAAAATGGAGTGTTTTTATTAGCCCTAAAAGAGCCCCTGGGACACACCCAAGAGTTATCGCGAAGTATAGACAAACAAAATTATAATAGAAATCAGTTAGTTACAAATTTTTAGAAAGTTTTATAAAATCCAAGGCATCAATTCTTTTTTTTTTTTTTTTTTTTTTTTTTTTTTTTTTTAAGCACAAAAGTGTCCATTTTAGCCATGTATGTATGTTTTTCGAGCTGAATAAACATGTTACATTTTACATTAAATAAAAACACTAAAAAATATCCTGTTAGGTAGAAAAGTAACTTATCTTGCCTTTGATAACATTTATTTGTTATATATTTATTTTCTGGCAAATTTTTCGAATCTGTACTATAGTGATACAAACCTGGAATTAATATTACGACAAAGGAGGAAAAGCTCATTCAGGTTCGAGGGTGGGGAGCTCTTTCGGGTCCGCCGTTTGGAACGAAGTTTGTTTTATATATGGGGAGAGTAATCTTCCCCCAAAGAAGGGAGACCTAGATTATAACAAAACAAGATTTAAATATAAAAAATACCTCAGTGTAGAAGGATTTCTCCTATTGTTAACGTTAGGTACCTCCAACACGCGCCACCCCCCCTCGTATATAACACGATGTAACTGTAATTTAATTTGATATTATCATCCTAACTTTTTTACCATTTTAAAAGAAACTTCAAATCTATTTTTTTTTTTTTAAATTACAGAATGCAAGACTTACATATCGACGTTTTTAAAACAACGTTCCTATGTAGTGACGTTTTTCAAGGCGTAGACATACCCATGTTTTAAAAATCTAGCAAAAATCAAATAGTCATATTTTTCTGAAATTTTCGATATTTTGTTCATTATTAAATAAACTTAGCCTATATATTAAAGGTAAGTTTCGTTAAATATATTAGGATTTTTGGGTTTGTATTACTGTACACATAGATTCGAAAAAGTTGTCAAAAAACAAATATATAACAAACAAATGTTATCAAAGGCAAGATAAGTTACTTTTCTACCAAACTGGATATAATTTTCGTGTTTTTATTCAATGTAAAATGTTTATTCAGCTCGAAAAGCAGTGTTTACCGATGTATTGGAAAATTCAAAATGGCTCTCTTTAACACGGTCAGTTCGGGAAAAGGTGTTATAAATAATAAATTAAACAAAATACTGTTAGAAATTTGCTCAATATATATTACCATGACATAAGTTGACATATATTCGGTGTTTTTTTAATAGTACTTTGTCTAGTTTATTATTTATAACACCTTTTCCCAAACTTACCGTGTTAAAGAGAGAGTTGGGCGCCATTTTGAATTTTCCAATACATCGGTAAACACTGCATTTTTTTTTCGAGCTAAATAAACATGTTACATTGAATAAAAACACAAAAAATATATCCAGTTTGGTAGAAAAGTAACTTATCTTGCCTTTGATAACATTTATTTGTTATATATTTTTTTGACAACTTTTTCGAATCTGTGTACAGTAATACAAGCCCAAATTACAGAATGCAAGACTTACATATCGACGTTTTGAAACAACGTTCCTATGTAGTGATGTTTTTTAAGGCGTAGACATACCCATGTTTTAAAAATCTAGCAAAAATCAAATAGTCATATTTTTCTGAAATTTTCGATATTTTGTTCATTATTAAATAAACTTAGCCTATATATTAAAAGTAAGTTTCGTTAAATATATTAGGAATTTTTTTTAGATGTACCCCCCCCCCCACACACACACATATTTCATGTAACGAAAACTAAAAAATAAATAAATAAATGTAGGTCGGTAAAAATATTAACATTGTTTAAACCTGGAAAGATCAAATGATTAAAAAATAGTTCCTCCATGTGGGGGTACCAAAAATTGGTCAAAGGGAAAATTATTCCCAACTAGCATTTGGGTAAAAATGGACTTTACTAAATAATTGAATTCATTCAAAACGTATCACGAAAAAAAATAACCTCTAAATAAATCGCGATATATCCAAACAGTCGTGCTAATGCGGATAAAGAGTTTAGGCTCCTCGCTAGATTCAGCCACTCTGATGAGTCGTAGACGACGAAACACGTGTCAGTGGATGATTATTATTTTTTTTTTTTTTAATTATATATAAATCCCGTTATTTATTTCAGTTACTTTAAAGTTGTAAATACAATTGGACATAAAATCAATATTATTTAAAAAAAAAAAAAAAAATTTTTTTAAGTTAGATACAAGGTCAGGTTTTTACTGGGAAATTTAGGTGGATGGATGGAAGGGAGGCACACACTAGTTTTGTTGTTTAAAATAACCTGGTTGATTCGACATTCACTAAAATAAGGTCGTCTCGAGTGACAAGCAACTAAAAAAAAAACATCGCCTCAAAGAAGGCAGTAACGCCTGGAACGCTTCTAGACTGAACAGAAACTACCCTTTATTCTAAGTAAAAATGTCAGACCAGGTTTGTTTGGACTCCCCTCAACGTTGACAAGATTCGATTCAAAGTCTTTTTTTTTTTTTTTTTTTTTTTTCGTTTTTAGTGAATTTACATCCCGAAATGAAGAGGATGAGGGGGGGGGCACTTGGTCTGGCAACAAAAATGGCTTCGTCAGCATTCTTTTGCGGATGAAGGCGCTTCAAGCCGTCGGCAATAAACCTGTCGAAAGGAGGAGGTGATGCCAGGGAATATGGAATACGGAGACGTATAACACAGACTACGCCTCAAATTATTTATTAACAGACTCTTTTCTTTTTCTTTTTTTTTTTAACTACGTTTAAAGCAAGTTAGGCACAAGGTCATCAAAAATCTGAGATGATGGGTGTTTTTGGTCATCCTTGGTCCAAATATCTGTCCTACTCATGACCATAAATTATCTTTGTGACCATAATACCACATTTACACGGGGGGGGGGTCCTAGTTAAGATATTCCCAACCAAAACTTAGATCCTAGTAACGATGTCTGGGTACCGTTATACATTTCAAATTATATATATATATATATATATATATATATATATATATATATATATATTGTGCGTGTGTAACCCGGATATAGATTTTCTCTGGTCCCAAATTAGAGCCTGTGTTAATGTACAGTTTGCCCCGGCTATAAGATAATTGTAGCGCCCGGAGAAGTCTCTTATAACCGGGTTATATTGTATTTATTTATTTATTTCGTTGGTTTTATGGTTTATCTGATTTATGTAAATTTGGATTCAGCTGCTAAAAATTTGTTATAAAAAATGTCAGGGTTTTTAGTTTTAAGAAATATCTAAGTCGACAAAAAAAAAACGCGCACTTGTCGTAAAACTGCATTTTCATATTGCTTTTGGCTTTTTTTTTTTTTTTTTTTTTTTACTTAAACGATTTTTTTTATTTTTCTAAAATAATTTAATTAAATTTTTCGTCGTTTATCTTTATTTTTAACGAATAAGTGTCCGTCTTCCCACATTCTTCGCTTTGTATCATTAATTCAACAGACATCACCCCCCCCCTACAATCCTTCCCCCTCCCTCCGTTCTAAAAACGAATCTATTTTTAACATGAAAATAGATTCGTTTTTGTTTCGAAATAAAATCCATTACAGTGGGTGCAATTGTACTATAGAGGCTGATAGAATATCTCTCGTTTTCCGCCCGAATTTTAAATTCAATTTATTTTAATTGTAACTTTATGTGAAATTAATTTTTTTTTCTTTTTACTGTTTACAGTCTAAAATATTTATCGAACGTTTTTTTTTTATTCATTTAGCATCTAACCTGATTATAAAAAAACAAAAACCAGACAAAATCTTTGTACATACCCTTTAATGTCATACTCCAAAAATCACGTAAATTGACCACGTGGTCTGATTATTAGGTTGGTGCAAATGTTTTTTTTGTTTTTTTACGTATATATCTGTTAAAAAAAACAAACATTATTTTTGCTCCAACCTAATAATATAAAGATCGTCTTTAAACGACTTAAAAACGTGTTAATGAGAAATCTGTAACATTACAAGACTGATTTCGCGAGTTTGAATTATTGTGGAGTTATCTGTCCTCGTTTTTTTTGTTTTGTTTTGTTTTTTGTTTTTTTGTTTTTTAAGATAACGATGCGTCGCGAGACTGTCCCTTTTTGCTTACTCATAAAACTTTATTTTCTTAATTACAAAAGAACTATTTGATCGACCAACTTACGTGACTTTTGGAATATATCTTCGTTACCGTAGGCATATTATAAAGATTTTTTTGAGATTGAAGTTTTTTGGGGGGTTTTTTTTTTTTAACCTCTCCCGACCAATTTTATTCTGTAGAAATTTTTATTTTTATATTAACAAAAATTATGTACATTTTTTTTTTTTTTTAATTCGTTAATTTTTTGGGGGTGTAAAAGGTGTTTAAAAAAAAAAATTTTTCCCTCGTGTGGAGTGCTTGCTTCTATACATAAAACCCCATAGCTACCAAATATTAGTTCGGTAAATTCCGGTAACGAATTACAACAGTCGAAACGCAATCACATAAAACTCTGGTTCCTGAAACAAAACTAGATGGTGCTTACATCAACCGCCACCCCCATGGCAGCCAATATTGGCTCCCTAAATTCCGATAACAAATAAGACAACAGCCGAAGGGCGATCAATCGATCATCACACAAAATGAAACCCAAGTTCCTGAAACGGAAATTAAAAGAAAACAAAATGACTTATTTGCATTGTTGTATTTTATGGTGCGTATATATATCAACCCCCAGGGCTGCCAATATTGGCTTGCTGAATTCCGGAAACAAAAAGTCGAACACACAAAATGAAACCCAAGTTTCTGATATAAAAAAAAACGAACTAACACTTGTTTATTTACATAATTGCATTTTATGGTGCTTATATACATCGGTCCCCATGGCTGTGAAGGCAAGGTTAATTTCCTCGAACAATCTATCCGAAAAGCGACCACATAACATTTTAACCACTGGTTTTGAAAACGAAAAAACGCTTATTGCATTTTTATGGGCATTGTTATATAGATCAACCCCCATGGCTACCAATATTGGCTCGGTAAATTCCGGTAACGAATACGAAAATGGGCGACCACATAATGTTAAATCCGGATTCCTGGAACAAAAAAAAAAATTGTTTACATTTTTTTTTAAATATTACCTTACGCTACAACAGAACACTGACAACTCTCCTTTGTTTAGTTTAGAGGTATTCGAAGTCGCTGACAACGATTCTGATAATCAAACCCCGTTTCAAAATTTACCGTTTGCATGGTATGAACCCCGTGGACCCTGGTACTATTGTGCGCCATTTCGCCACCTTCAGTAGTGTTTACAGTAAATTTTTACGTGCCTCCAGCGTATTATAAACATCCCAACCTCCCTATGTTAAGAACGGCTTTCGGAATAAACACCCTTCCACCTCCACCACCCCAACCTCGAAAGCCGTACTTAACATGGGAAGGCTGGGAGGGTGTTTATTCCGAAATCCGTTCTTAACATGGGGTGGTTGGGAGTGTTTATACTACGCTAGGGCAGGTCGTAAAAAAATACCGTGTTTTCTTATAGTAAAGTGACTTATCAGAAATATAAACCAAGGGCAGCTTCTCTCTTAAGAACGCTCGGAGCTAGAAGAAAAAATTGGTCCCCCGTGAGTGCACTGCGAACAAGGTATAAAAAAAAAAAATGACTAAGTTCAGCAACCCCCCCCCCTCGATTTGGCCCTCAAAGTCCCCAGGGGACGTCAGATCCAGGTGAAAATGAACAAACGGTGCAGTTTAAGGCCTTAACATATGTAAATTTGAGTTCTGTACCATGTAAAAAAAAAAAGAAATGACTAAGTCCATTTGCCCCCCCCCCTCCTTCCATTTAGCCCCAAAAGTCCCCAAGGCCTTACGACCCTATCAGTGGGGCATTAGAATACGCCGACTGCCCCCCTGCAGAGGGTAAAAGTTCCTCAATGGGGGTCCTGGATATGACCTTAAACTATATCCAGTGGTGAGGCCCCAGCTTGTGGGCTTTGGGGAGTGTGGAGCCACCCTTTAATTACCATTGCTCCCAGGCCCACTCTGACCCGGAGTGGTAGTACCTGTTAGGGTCCCAACTATGGGTTAAATAGAAACCGACGTGAAAACAACAAATATATTCTGTTAAAAAAATTTTTCTTCAAAATCTTTGGATTCGGCATTAAATAACCCAAAAAGGGTTGATATGCCGTAAAACAAAAACAATCAACCAACCCAAGGCCTTAACATGTTTAAATTGGAGTTCAGTACCATGCAAAAATACACAGAAAATTTTGGCCAAATATGGTAAAATAGTCCCAAAAATGGAATGTTTTTATTAGCCCTAAAAGAGCCCTTGGGACACATTCAAAAGTTATCGCGAAGTATAGACAAACAAAATTATTTAGAAATCAGTTAGTTAAAACTTTTCAGAAAGTTTTCTGAAAATCCAAGGCATCAATTTTTTTTAATAAGCACAAAAGTGTCAATTTTAGCCATTTTAACCTGAAAGTTAACCCTAGCGGAGGGAAGGGCAACTGGAGTTTTCCCGGAAAATCCGTTTTGTTACTTTTTACTCATATCATGTTTAATGTTTGTGCAAAATTTCAAAAGATTCTAAGGTGTAGTTATTGAAAAAAGTGCGAACTTACAAGTGAATTTACAGGTCCATCGGGGGGGGGCACAAAATATATAAATCAAGTCTTACACACACACACACACACATATGTTTACCGTTTTTGGGGAAAGAATTCCAACAAAGTGCTCAATTACTAAGAAAAAACCTTTTTTCGATATCAGAGCTTAATATTGAGCATTGACTGAGTACAAAATAGACTTCGTGGCTTAGTGGGGGATGCCTTTTTCTCTACCCTGCAACCTCTCTCCCACAGAAGAGACGTTGCGAGCCTATCCTCGTTTTATCATTATTTCCATGGCAGGTGCTCGTCTGAACTCCAATCTCTGGTTCCCCCTCGCCAATCTTTCACGAAAAACACCCGTCTAGCCGAATCCACTGTGAAAAATTTCCCCCACTCTTTACCTGTGCCTAAATCAAAACGTGGATTCCATGAACAAAGCTTCTTTCTTAGAACTGCATGCCTGTGGAACTCTGTTCCGTCTGCCTGCTTCCCACCTGACTACAACTTGGATGTCTTCAAGTCCAACGTTAACAAATTCCTAATGAACCGCCCCCTTAAGTAAACACTTCATCAAATCTCCACACTAACGTACTGTACTTGCAATAACCCTTATCCCCGAGTGGCTTCCGGGCCTTGATAAGTGGTGACTACCATGTAAAAAAAAAAAAGATAGAACAGCACAAAATACATTAGAAAAAAAAAAATCAAATAAAAATGAACATCATAAAAAAACAAATGCGATCCTGCTTTCCTCAAACAGAAACAACATGGCTGCCGAGAGCCTAACATTATTTACAATTTACTGTTAACTGGTCGCCTTTATGTTGGGCTTGAAACCGACGGTACCAATGTTTTTCTGACCTTCTCTATACACACACACACACATATATATAATATGAAGCTGAATATCTGTGTGTCTGGTCACGAATAGGCTCCTATATGGTTGACTATTTTAAAAAACTGATTACATATAATGATAGATGTATCGAGACACAGGAATGGGTATGCTAGATCTGGCAGAACAGTGGTTCATTAAAATTGTGGGGTGTGCATTCGTGCGTGGTCCAAAAAGTATGGAAATAAAAAAAAAATTTTTAAATTAAAAAACGTTCACAAGTGTTTTTGATATAGATGTACATAATACTTTGATAAGTATGTTTTAACTTAAATAGGAATGGTATAATAAAATTGTGGGGTCTGCGTTCGCACCTGGCCTCCATAGAATGGAAATAGGCACAAACTTTAATAAAGACTTTTAATATCTATCTGCGTAAGTATACTTTGATAATTATGTTTCAGTTTGAAGAAATATGGTATAATAAAATTATGGGGTGTTCGTTCGCGCCTGACCTCCATAGAATGGAAATATGTCACAAAGTTTAACAAGGTTTTTTAATATAGATCCACAGAATATTGTGATAAGTGTTTCAGTGTGAACAGGTATGGTATAATAAATTATGGGATTTATCTATTTTATTATTACTTTCATCATATTTTGCTTTGGTTTTGATACCCTCAAATTCGAAGCTATCTCTTTACAACCCTTCCTTTTCATAACCTATCATACTTTCATAAATCAGTCCATTTTCTGTAGACTGTTTTTGAACCCAGTCAACGACGGCAAGCAAGATGTCGTTCACGTTACACTTGCACTTCTGCATATGTACAGTTGGGGAAGCAGGGATCTGGAATGGAATTGCAAAGTCTAGCGGTTCTGGGGAAGAAACTACTGGAGTAGAAAGCTCTTTTACATCTAGGGATCTCAACTGAAGGGGTGGGATTTAGCTGCTTGTCAGGTTTGTTGAGGGTGTTTATGTCCTGGAGGCACAAGTGTTTGCAGTTCGTCAGAGCATTCACCATTAAAATACTTGTAGAACAAGCAGAAGGATGCAACATTTCGTCGATGGGACAGAGGCTGAAGCCTAGATGACAGTTCATGACCTATCAGATTAGCGACTCTCTTTTGAACCTTGTCTAGGAGCGAGAGACTAGTAGCAGATGCACCAGCCCAAATGTGACAGCAATACTCCATACATGGGCGAATGGTGACCTTATAGAGGTACAGGATACTTTCAGGTGTTAGTAGTTTTCTAGCACGGTAGAGAGAGCCTGCCTTCTTTGCAGCGGTCCTGGCAATGCTCTCAATGTAATTGTTCCAACTCGTGTTTCCTGTGAACCTTAGGCCAAGGAGTTTAAAAGATGTACTTTCAGATAAAGAGTCATTGGTCATTGCTATTGGTGGTAGAGAAGGTTTCTTGTAATTATTGAAGAAAACAAGTTTAGTCTTGGCAGCATTGAACGTGACCATCCATTTTTGTCCTCATTCCACTAGATTGGAGGTAATTCTCTAGTGTTTCTGCCATTTCTTTAGATATGTGTTCATTTGTTTTCCTGTCGTGTCTGTTATAGAGTGTGGTGTAATCAGCATATATACCCATCTCACAGACAATTTTGTCGGGGAGTTCATTTATGAATATTAGGAATAATAATAGAGGTCCAAAGATAGACCCCTGAGACACTTCCGCATTTATATCATATTGTTTAGATGTACGACCGTTGAGGACAACCTGGAGGCTGTTCTTATCTAAGAAGGATTTAATTATGTTAAGTATTCTTATTAGATGTGAATCTCCTTTTATTCTGGACAATCTGAATTTTGCTCCCTAGTCAAATCAAAACAATTTTATTAATTTATTACTTCACAAGCGGGGGGGTACCTGGCGTTTCCCGGGTTTTTTAAGGTGTGTGTGTGTGTGTGTGTGTTAAAAAAAAAAACGTTGGCCGGGTAAAACAAAAAAAAAAAGTTTTAGTAGGAAGGTAAGATTGAATCCCGAAGCCTTGACGCGAAGGTGGAAACGAAAGGGAGAAAAAGCCAGATACCTAACCATCTTTGCCACGAGCGGAGAGGAACTGATAAGCACGTTAAGTGAAGGTTTATAAAGCGAAATAAACACGTGCGAGGAAGTGACGTGATGTCTGACCTAGTTTTGCGCTGCAAGCCAGATCATTCGCTTTTCGAAGACGTGGCGAGCTGGTAAAAGTCAGGCAAATTAAATACACACGCGACCCCCGTTGTTAAGTCGTAGTTATTATGATTTAGACGCAATATAAAAAGTTTTAAGGAGCGAGCCGATCGAGAATCACTGCGAAAAAAGCCTTTTGCGGACATACACAAAAAGCGAACACACATACATACACACACACATTTAGCCTTTTATATATATAGATTAATCTTAGAATTAGGTCATTAACACTCCCTAAAATTGCACATCTAATTATTCATGGAAAAATGTTAGAATTTTCAGGGAAGACATTTTTTCTTTCTTTCTTTATGCTACAATTTTCAGTAAATGTTAAAGGTCACGGCCAGAGAAAAATGCAAAAAAAAAAATTCCGTACATTAAAGTTTCACTTTAAATTCTGAATTTTTGAGATGAGATGTGAATGCTTGTGTTATGTTGATTAATTGGACTATTATTCTCATCCTGGGTGTTTTAGCACAATGTTTCAGTCGCTGCAACCTGCGACCTTCTCTGAGTGTTAAAAACAAGCTTCTTTTCCTATTAAGGAAAAAAAAATGGGGGGTTGGCTCTGCATTACAAGAATTCGAACCATTTGTTCTAGGGTGGGTCCGTAGGTCATAAAAAAGATTCAATCAGGGGTTATTAAGATATTTTAAGGCTTTTCTATGGCTCAATTTTTCGGGATATCTATACTAGTTGTTAATATTAATGAAAAAGAGACAGAGAGGTAGGGGTCACTAAGATATCTCTATATAAATAAAATGAACTCATTTTTTCCCGTCTGATTTTGACATTAATAGGATTCAAAATCAAGATATTTCATGCAAATATAATATGCACAAACGGCAGAACAATATCTGAGGTGTGTTATAGGCTTATTATTTCTCAAATTCCTCGATAATCTTAGATTTCTATACTTTTTCTGCTGAGAAGTCACGGCCAAAATCTGTTAAGATCAATGGAAGTGGTAAAATATTTTCTCTCTAATAAATTCCTCCTCCCCCTGCCACCACTTAACACCGTTTGGGGATCGTTCACAAGGAACAGTTGAGAAGAGAACACCGGTTTGGCTTCGTAGTTCTTTCATGTGAAGTTATTTAAAATCACTAAACTAAGCTGCAGTGCTCTGTGGCGTAGTGGTTATATTTTCATGTTCGCGCCGACCTACCGTAGTCGTTTTTTTTTTTTTTTTTTTTTTTTTTTTTTTCCTAAACAACTGGAATGGACTTTTCTTGGTGGCCGAACTGTTAACGTTGCAGATTTTTTTTTTTTTTTTTTTTTTCACACTTTATTTTCCTACTTTTACTCATGACTCCGGGTTTGATCCTTCCTACTTACCTACCATAACATTTTTTAAAACTCTCCCCCCTTCCCCCCCCCCCGTCCCGGAAACAAACACTCGGGCAACGCCGGATACCCCCGCTAGTTTGTTAATATTTTTCTGTGACTCAATTTTTTGGGATATCTATACTAATTCCTAATAGAAGTAAAAAGTTTTTTTACGAAACAGAGGATCGATACACATGCATTTTTATTTTTCTTGTATACTAGCAGACCGCCCAGCATTGACCGGTCATGAAATACACGTAAATATGTCTCCGCTCAATCTCGAAAGACAAAGGATACCCTCTGTAGGGGCAGCTGCGTGTGTAATTGTGAGGCAAAGATTTCGCAATCACCAACCACACCTCACCTGAGTCTGCATTCTTATGTTCTCCCTAGATTATAATATCCATGATTTGCAAAAGGAAGTTCCCTCTATCTTTTATTTCCATCCATAGCCCTTGAGCCCCTGGGGGAGGGGCATAGGCCATCTACAACTTTTGTAGATGCTTTTGTAGTGAGGAGTTCTTTTTACAGGGTGAGGGTGCTGGCCCCACGCCCAACCTTCCCAGAAGGTACATACAGTGCCTAGCCTTCCCAAATGGTCACCCATCTGATTCTAGCCAGGCTCAACGTTGCTTAACTTCAGTGATCTGGCGAGAACCGGTGTGTCAGCGTGATTGTGCCGTACTCTATCTTTTATTTGAGTGACTTTTATTTTATAAAATTCACGCTTTCCCATGGTCCCATCTGTTTGTTCGTGTTTTTCCTTAAAAACAAAACTAAATCACAAGTAAAGAGAGACGTCCAGAAAGCAATAACCTTTGATTAATACCAGGCAATTGCTATTCATGTGGACACTCCCCTTTGGGAAACAAACAAATGCGCAGAAAGCTGGCTCGGAGTGATTTTACCTGGAAAACCAAATGTTTGTTTTTTAAGCATTTAATTTCCAACATTCTCGCTTGTCTGCCCTCCGCGGTAAGTTATCGCGCTCTTTTTCTGTCTTCCCTCAAGGCTTCAGGTTCGAGCCTACCTGCCTACCAAAACCTTTTTTTTTTTTTTTTTTTTTTTATTCCCTACACTCACACACCGACAAACACCCAGGAAACGCCGGGCACCCCTGCTAGTTATTATGAAAGTCAAAGTTTTTAAGAGTTGGCCTTTTGGCTCACACACAGAACATCCACACAAAGTTGGAAATATAATTTTCTCCTTCCCAATACACCATCTAAATATACAGGCGGCAAAAAGAAAGTCCGCACTTGTAATTTTTTTCAAAAAACTGCAAATTTAAGCTAAATTTAATCAAACTATAGCTCATTTAGTTCGCGTTTTATTCTTCTATAATTTTACCTGTTCATATTTGACTTTTAATCGGAATATTCTAGTGTCCACGTCAATTTAAAAAAATAACTTCAAATTGAGGAGGCAGAAAGTTCGCACAATAGAAAATTGTTATTTAAATGTAACTTTAGGACATTAATCCAACACAAATACAACAAGAACACAATGAACTAGTTAATATTTAGTAGCATAGCCCTTCTGCAATTTCACAGCCTGCAATCTTTTTAGAATTTCTTGAATTAGACTACAGCATTACTCCGGGGAAAGGGCATCCCACTTTTCTTTAATTTTTGTCCAAAGTTCTTTCAAGTTGAAATTTTTTTCATTGCGCACCTGTTGATTGATATAATGCCATACGTTTTCAATAGGATTGAGGTCTGGAGAAATATCATGCTGTTCCAGGAACCTGTTGACATTGCCAGCTGTGTAGATGGGAGCATTACCCTGCATGGAGATGGGATTATCATCCAAATTCTGACCGAAGTAGGGTAGAAAATGCTCAGTCAACATATTAATGTACTTGGTCGAATTAATTCGACCTTGCAAGCGAACTATAGGCCCTGCACCATTGGTACTAATAATGCCCCGCACCAAAACTGAACCTCCACCACCTTGCAACGTTGAAACTGAGCACCTAGGATTAAATTCTTCGTCTTTCCAACGGATGTACTGCCTACCATCACTGCCTAGCCTATTGAACTTGCTTTTGTTACTAAAAAACACTTTTGATCAATATGAAGAGTCATGATCTTCATTGCATCTGACGAAGTCCAGACGGCGCTTTCTGTTCTTACAAAAATCATTGGCTTGCGTCTTGCAACATATTCTCGCAAATTAAATTCCTTTAATCTGTTCTTGACAGTAGAAAGAAAGCACTTTTTAACAAGATTGCACTGTTGTTGGATTTGGGGAGCTGTTTCAAATCTGTTTCTTAGGCTGCAGATCTTGATAGCATTGCCTTCCCTGTTAAAAGTAACTCTAGTACAACCAGATTTAAGGGCATCATCAACACTGCCGGTGTTTTGGTGCTTTTGCGCAGTATTTTGTACCGTGTTTTTTCATCACATTTCAATCCGTGGCCAATTTTTTGATTGGATAAACCAGAAAGGTGGAGATTGAGCTCCTGATGATCACTAAGAGAAAGTTGTGGAATATGGACTAAATGTTACATTGTATAACCTGGAACAACAATAATTACGATAAGATGTTTTGTTACCTGTTGGTTGGTGTATATCTTAAACTAATTAAGGGGTAATAATTTAAGCTGGTTTTAAACGAATTTGTTGCTGCGGACTTTCTTTTTGCCTCCTTAATTTGAAGTCAATTTTTTTAAATTGACCTGAACACTAGAATATTTCAATTAAAAGTCAAATGTAAATAGGTAAAATTGTAGAGGACGAATAAAATGAGGTATAGATTGTTTAAAAAGTTACATTAAATTTAGCTGAAATTTGCAGTTTTCGAAAAAAAAATTACGAGTGCAGACTTTCTTTTTGCCGGCACCGTATATTATTGTATTATCTTTGTTGTGGTCTCTTTTAGTCTTACTGGATTCTAGGAGAATAATTCATCTAGTCTGGTGGAGTTATTTGAGGTAACACACACACACACACACATATATATATATATATATATATATATATATATATATATATATATATATATATATATATATAAGGCAAAAGCGCCGCGCACGTTTTTGTATATCCAGGGTACTTTTTCTTTTTTTTTTTTTTTTTTTTTTTTTTTTTTTTTAAGAACTTTTTATATTCGCCCTAGATCATAATATGTACGATTTGCGAACGCACGTTGCATCTAGATTTATTTACATCGACTTTTACAAAATTCTTGCTACTTCACCTCCTCTCACGTTTATTCAGCTTTTTTTCGTATAAAAGCAAAACTAATCTGAAGCGAAGACATGGTTCCCGGCTTTCATACCGGGAACGTCCAGAAAGGAATGAGGTTTGATCAATGCAGGGGAAACCCCTTATATTAGACAATTGCTATTCATTTGGACACCCCTCTTTTATGGGGGGAGCTGGTTCCCCCCCCCTCCCCCACATCTTTGGGAAACAAAACCAAAAAACTGCCTTGCAGCAAAAGTTAAGTGCGGAATTTCATTCTCCCTATGGCGTGATGTTTGACCTCGTTTAATTCAAGCACCTGTCACGTAAGCTTTTAATTGTTAAATTCAAACGCTTTTTAGTTACTCTCCCGTCCTGGCCGAGCGGTAAGGGGTCAGGTTGTTTTCGCACTTTCTTTTCCACCTTCGCCTCGAGGCTTTGGGTTCGAGCCTACCTACCTACCAAAACATTTTTTTTTCTTCTTTTACACACCTCCAAACACACACGGCAACGCTGGCACCTCTGCTAGTCACTTAGAAAAGGTGCACAATTTGTCATAAAAGCCAGCGTTGGTTAATCATACCGAGGAGATCTTATTTGGGCCGCGAATATTATGTAATTTTTAATATTTGGTCAGGCTTACTTGTACGGAATAAAACTAGACACATAAAAATCTAATGCAGATAACATCTACATTATTGTTTATTCGATTAATTGGAATCGAAAATCGGAACTTTAGTGGGTATCAGAACCGGTATACGAATCAGACCATCATTTTAGATTCCAAAACGGTTCTTTTTATTCCTGGATGTAATAAATAAGATGTATTAATTTATTAGGTTGGTGCAAAAATAATGGCGTAATGTCAAAAAACGAAATTATTGTTGCATCATCTAATATTTATCAGAAAAATATTTATAACATGAATGTACCTATTTACTATGCCTCCCCACGGGACAGAGTTAGACACCAGGGTCGTTTTTTAACGTGGAGAAAAGGTACAAAAATAAAAAAAATTGTCTCGGTCGTGAAGGATTTCTCCTCCACCGAAAGAGAACAAGAAATAGAAGTGCAGCATCTGAAGAACAGATGGTATTTATTTGCTCCCCCACCGAGCAAATTAGGCACAAGGCCGATTTTTAATGTGAGGAGTGAAGGGAGGGAGAAGGGAAAAAGGGGACCAGCTCCCGAGAGGTGGGAAATGGGAGCTGGTTAAAGGTCAGGCATGTGGGGTTGCCCCCACATCTGGTCTTTGCTAGTCATAGCTAGTCATAGCTTGCAGCATCTGTCGGAACAGATACTACACTTTGATCTTGTCCCGAAGGCCAAGAAAAACATGAATGTAAGGGACAAGTTAGGGAATCAGGATTTCTGTGTTCGATTTAATTATTTTATTGTTAAACAAGTTCACTTAATTTAATTATTTACTATGCCTCCCCACGGGACAGTTAGACACCAGGGTCGTTTTTTAACGTGGAGAAAAGGTACAAAAATAAAAAATTGTCTCGGTCGTGAAGGATTTCTCCTCCACCGAAAGAGAACAAGAAATAGAAGTGCAGCATCTGAAGAACAGATGGTATTTATTTGCTCCCCCACTGAGCAAATTAGGCACAAGGCCGTTTTTAATGTGAGGTAAAAACCAGCTCCCCTAAAAGGGGTCACTCTGGTTACCAAAAATAATAATTGTCCCAGTATAGAGGGTTTCCCCTCCATTGACTGGTACAAATTATCTTAAGTGCAGTATCTGCCGGAACAGATACTACACTTTGATCTTGTCCCGAAGGCCAAGAAAAACATGAATGTAAGGGACAAGTTAGGGAATCAGGATTTCTGTGTTCGATTTAATTATTTTATTGTTAAACGAGTTCACTTAATTTTATTACCTAAAGAAACCATTTATAATAATGCATTGTTTCGGAGATGGGTATATTTGCCGATGACACCACTCTCTATAACAGATATGAGGGGAAAACAAATGAACACATATCCAAGAAAATGGCAGAAACACTAGAGGATGACCTCCAATCCGTAGTGGAATGGAGACAAAAATGGTTGGTCACATTCAATGCTGCTAAGACTAAGCTTGTTTCCTTCAATAACTACAAGAAACCTTCTCTACCACCAATAGCAATGGCCAAGAACACATTGCCTGAAAGTACTTCTTTTAAACTCCTCGGCCTAACGTTTACAGGGAATATGAACTGGAATAGATACATTGAGAGCATTGCCAAGGCTGCTGCAAGGAAGGTTGGCTCCCTCTACCGTGCTAGAAAACTACTTACGCCTGCCAGTATCCTATACCTCTATAAGGCAACCATTCGCCCATGTATGGAGTACTGTTGTCACATCTGGGCTGGTGCATCTGCTGCTTGTCTCTCGCTTCTGGACAGGGTTCAAAAGAGAGTCGCCAACCTGATAGGTCCTGAACTGTCATCTAGGCTTCAACCTCTGTCCCATCGACGAGATGTTGCATCCCTCTGCCTGTTCTACAAATACTTTAATGGTGAATGCTCTGATGAACTGCAAACACTTGTACCTCCCCGACGTAACTACCCCTGACAAACCCGACAAGCTACTAAGTCTCATCCCTTTACAGTAGAGATCCCTAGGTGCAAGAAAGCCTTTTACTCCAATAGTTTCTTCCCCAGAACTGCGGGTCTTTGGAACTCCTTTCCGGGATTCTGCTTTCCCAACTGCAATGATATGCAGAAGTTCAAGTGTAATGTTAACAAACATCTTTCTACTCATCTCCCTTCATAATGACCCCGCTAATTAAGTCCCTAATAGTAGCCTCCTGCTTCAAAGTGGCACTGTGCCTTGTTTAGGGTGAAAATTGAATAATAAAAAAAAAATACAGGTTATAAAAGTCACTACATTGATCCTCAGAATTCGCAGTTAAATTAAAAAAGGGTTTAAAATCTCTTTGTTTTTAATTTCTCTTTAATTTTTGAATATTTGGTCAGGGTTACTTGTACGGAAAAGTATCCTCATTCTAAGTTGTGCTGAATGCCCCGGTTGTTTGGAGGTGTGTGTCGACAAAAAAAAGGTGGTAGTAGGCATGCAGGCTCGAACTCGTACCGCGAAGGAGGAAAAGAACGTGAAAAAAAAAGGTGATGTCTTTGCTGTTGCATCCATTGCCAAACCGAAAGTGGCGCAGGGTTAAATTAAGGCTAGTCAATCGAAAAGAGGGAATGATTTTCGAAAATATCATCGAAAAAAGCGACCCCTCCTTGTAGAAAAGTACCCAGTTGAGAGTGAAGTAATTAATGTTTTACGCCAATTTTTCGATATTTGTCGTCCGAAGGGTCGAGCTAAAAAACTACTGATCTTGTGAAAATCCGTCGCTTCTGTCAAAAGTTTTAGGCAGACATACAAACATACATACATTTAAACAAACAGGTGATTTATAATAATAATAATAATAATAACAAACCAACCCTGGACAAGAACAACCATACCATAAATAAAAATACTAATAACGAACAAGATAAAATTAACACCTTTTTGATTTTCTAAATACTAAACAACTTTCTCAAATTCTAGTAATGTGGTAGTCTTCGAGTAAACACAGATAACACCTTTTTGATTTTCTAAATACTAAACAACGTTCAAAATAAATAGATGTAGAATAATCAAAAGTAGTCAATAACACACAGCAACAATAATAATAATAGCCCCAATGTAAAAGCAAACGATTTCTCTTTAGTTGAGCCAGGACAGAAAAGTTGAAGTGTATCAGAACACTCATTAACAGATGCTACACTTTGAGCCTACTCGTGGGGGGGGGAAGAGGGGAGATGTAGAATAATCAAAAGAACTGTAGTAGTCAATAAACACACAACAATAATAATAATAATAATAGCAGCAACACTTACCAAGGGTCCAGCTTTACAAAAAGACTTTAGATACTCGAGGATAGTGTTAGTAGGCATTCAAGTTCTCTCCAGTAGACATTCCTCCTGTGTGTGAGAGAGAGAAGACTTTTTAATGTCCTGTTATATCTATAAATATAAAAGCGAAAATGTATGTATGTGTGTTCGCTTTTTCTTGGGGGTGGGGGAAAAAAAGCGTTCAGCAATAAATGAATACTATCCCGCACTCAAACTTGACCTCATTAACTCATTAAAACGGGCACCTGCTAAATCCAAGTAATTAAATAAATTCAAACGTGTTTCCGTTAGCATCTCGCGGTGGGGCAATGGTTAACGTTGCACGTTTTTTTCCTTTTTTTTTTTTTCACACTTTAATTTACAACTTTGCCTCAAGGGTTCGGGCTCTATCCTCGTACTTATTTTTTATTTTATTTTTTTATTCCCTCCCCCCACACACACATACCTCCAAACACCCGGGCAACGCCAGGTACCCCTCGCTAGTCTATTATATAAAGGGAAAATGTTTGTGTGTGTGTGCATTTTTTATGTATGTCTGCCAAAGGCTTTTTAGGGAAGCTCATTCGGTGGGGTCACTCATCCTTAAAACTTTTTTTATATACTGTCTAGATTATAATATCGATGATTTACGAAACGAGGTCGCGTGAATGTTTAATTTTAGCGACTTTTACACGCTATTTTTGTGATATTTATTATTCTCCGCGTGTTTCTTTGGTTTTTCAGTATAAAAGTGGAACTGAACCCATGGCAAAACACTCAGCCAGGGACGTCCAGAAAAGCAATGAGGTTCGATCAATGCGGGGGGAAAACCCTTATATCAGACAATTGTTTTTCTCACCATCTTTGGGGAAAGACAAACACTGGCTTGCAGCCAAAGTTAAATTTCCCCATATGGTGTGATGTTTGACCTCATTAAGTTCGCGCACATGTCGTTTAACTTTTTACTCGTTAAATGAAAACGCTTTTCATTCCTCTCCCGTCGTGGTCGAGCGGGTAAGATGCCAGTTATTTTCCCTTTCTTTTCCACATTTGTGTCAAGTCTTTTGTTCGAGCCTACCTACCTACCAAAACATTTTTCTTTTACGCCGACAAACACACAGGCTAGTCTATAATATAAAGGGCAAAAGTCTGTTTGAATGTATGTATGTATGTTTTTTGTATGTCTCACAGAAATTTTCAACAGAGGCGGCAGATTTTCACAAGATCAGTATCATTTTGAAGCTTGACTCTTCGGACGACAACTATCAAAAAATTGGCTAAAAATATTAATTCCTTCACCCTCAACTGGTCACGTTTTTACTGGGGGGGGGTAGCAAAAAATCGTTCCTTCGTGACAATTTAGCCATATATACATGCGCAAAAAACGTTCTTTCTTGAGTTAGTTTAAATATTAAAAAAAGAAACACCTTTTTGTTCACACGGTCATAGATCAGTCGTTATAGTAGCAACATTGTTACCTTAAGATTGCACGTTTGAGCCGAGATGTCAGATATATATATATATATATATATATATATATATATAGATATATATATATATAAAAGCCAAGTACGTCCAAGGATGGAGTACTGCTGCCACATCTGGGCAGGAGCTGCTAAAAACAGCCTATTCTGCCTTGACAGAGTACAAAATAGACTTTGTGGTTTAGTGGGGGATGCCCTTTTCTCTTCCCTGCAACCTCTCTCCCACAGAAGAGGCATTGCAAACCTGTCTTTGTTTTATCGCTATTTCCATGGCAGGTGCTCGTCTGAGCTCCAATCCCTTGTCCCCCCTCGCCAATCTTTCACGAGAAACACCCGTCTAGCTGAAACTACTGTCAATAATTTTCCCCACTCTTTATCTGTGCCTAAATCCAAACGTAGATTCCATGAGCAAAGCTTCTTTCTTAGAACTGCACACCTGTGGAACTCTCTGCCGCTTGCCTGTTTCCCACCTGACTACAACTTGGATGTCTTCAAGTCCAACATAAACAAACTCCTGACAAACCGCCCCCTTAAGTAAGAAACTCTATCAAAACCCCCAATACTAATGATTACTACAATACTATCTCATTGATTACTGTACACGCAATAACCCTTATCCCTGAGTGGCCTTCGGGCCTTGATAAGTGGTGACCGGTGTATCAACGTGATTGTGTCGTACACATACATACTTACACACATTTAAATACAGGTGAGATTTATATTATAGACTAGCGAGTAGGGAGGACTGGCTTTGCCCGGTCGTAAAATACGCTTAAATATGATATTTTAATTTGTCCAGATTTCGTATATATAGAGTCGTGATTTCAAAAGTAAAAAAAAAAGTATTCGGGTGCCATCAGCTAGAATCGAAACCAAAATCAAAACTGTAGCATTCAAAGCTGGTGACGTTACCACTTTACCAACGTGGCACGCATATGAAATGATTAAAAATAAACTAAGATGAATGCACAAAATGTATAACGATTTTTTTTTTCAATTTTGACCCATTTTTTTGGCCCCTTAAAAATTATTTTAACCCCTTTTTGACCCCTTAAAACATATTTTAACCCCTTTTTGACCCCTTAAAACTATTTTAACTGGCTAAAAGACCCATAAAAGAAGGTCCATAAAAAATCCAATCGTTTGAGGCCCCTAGCGCCGCTCTGCGACTTTTAGTTTCAGAAGAGATAGTTTGAAAATATGGAGACAGACAGACAGCCATATAGGCCTTTATATATTAGATTTCTATTAGTCTGTGTCTCTCCGTGCAGCAAACTATTATAATATTCGTTCAATGCAAAGTTGGGGATTAATATTAATATGTAAAAATAGGCACAAATTTAACCATTTAAAACCATCAGTTTGACATAAAGCAATCAATCTCTGTCAACGCGCTATTACTTTTGCTGGTTTTAATGGACTAAAAAAAAAAAATGTGTGTATGTATAGGTGTGTTAGAAATTTCGTGAAAATAGTGAATAATTCCACCCCATCTTTCCAAGCTTATAACTCCTCGAAAAATGTAATTCAAGCCCTAATTTTTTTTTTTTCAATTAAAGGAGCAAGGACCAAGGTTTCATTAAAAAAAAAAAACGTGTTTTTTTTTTGTTTTTTTTTTTTGTTTTTTTAAGGTTTTAAACTTAGGACTTTACAGGTAAATTTCTAAAAAAAAAAAACAGTACTTTTTTTTTTGTTGTTTTAAATTTGAATATATTATTTATTGACCTTTTCTCTTCAATTTGTGATGTATAAGACTTTGGTACATAAATTAATTATTTACTTTTTAATAGACATTTCAAAATAGGAGGCGTGAATTATTCGACCCCCTGTCTTTCCAAGCTTATAACTCCTCGAAAAATGTAATTCAAGCCCTAATTTTTTTTTCTTTCAATTAAAGGAGCAAGGACCAAGGTTTCATAAAAAAAAAATTAAAAAAAAAAACAAATAACGTGGTTTAAAAAAAAAAGGTTTTAAACTTCAAACTTTATAGGTAAAATTCTAAAAAATACTACGTTTTTTTGTTGTTTTTTTTGTTTTAAATTTGAATATATTATTTATTGACCTTTTCTCTTCAATTTGTGAGTAAATTAATTATTTACTTTTCGGTGAGTAAATTATTTACTTTTTAATAGACACTTGAAAATGGGGGGGGGCGTGAATTAAAAAAAAAACGTTTGTCTAAAATATTATATTCGGTTTATTGGAAAGAGCATAAAATTTCACATTGACCCTGAAAATATCGTAAAAATTGAATCAATAGAAAAAATTTGATAGATTTTTAAAGTTTAAAAATTGAAAAATATTGAGTTCGGAAAATTCATTACTGTTTTTTAAAAAAAATATATATTTCTATTACTTTTTATACAACTTTAATAGTTTATTTTGGAAGTATAATCCATAAAGAAAATAAACAACCCACTTTTAAAAGAGAAATTACGAGATTTTTATATTTTATTCGCAGCTTCGTGTTGGGGTGTCAAAAGTTCATACAAAAATTCTGATACACCTAGTGTATGTATCTATATATCTATAAAAGTGAACGTGTCTGTCTGTACATTTTCCTTCGCAATAACTGTCAATTTTCAGTCTACAGGCTCGAAATTTAATATACAGGGTACTGAGATTTGGGAAAATCGATGTGATCGGTTTTTTGGCCAGAAATTTGGCGATTAAGGGGTCAATGTTCAACGATTTGACCTTTGAGAACTCTACCAAACTCCTCCGACAATTTTGGGTCTACACACTTGAAATTTTAGATGTAGGTTCCTTGGACATGGATCTAACTTGATAACTTGATTTGAGCCGAAAAGAATAAATTTTAAGGGGTCATAATAGAGGTCAAAGTTTGCTTTTTTTTTTTTTTTTTTTTTTTTACTCTCAACCTACACCTCCAAATATCCGGGCAACGCCGGGCACCCATGCTAGTATATCTATATCTATAAAAGTGAAAGTGTGTGTCTGTGTACATTTTCCTACCAAATAACTCTGTCAATTTTCCGTCTACAGACTCGAAATTTGGCATAAGGGGTATTGAGATTCTGGAAAGTCTTTCTAATCGGTTTTCGGCCAGAAATTTGGTTGTTAAGGAATCAAAGTTTAACGATTTGACCTTTTGAGAACTCTACCAAACTCCTCCGCCAATTTTGAGTCTAAACACTTGAAATTTAAAATATAGATTACTTGGACAGGGATCTAACTTTATAATTCAATTTGAGCCCAAAACGAATGCTAAGGATCAAAATTGGGGTCAAACTTAAAAAAAAAAAAAAAAAAAATTTTTAAAAGACGTTTGCTGTCTCCACCAACTTTTCTCTATGGTAGTTAAGGAAGACTATTATATAGAAAGACATTACCGTACATATTCACACTTTTTAATATATACATATGCACGTAAAGTTATAACAGTACATAGGGCCCGAGCAAAGCCGGGCGGAACTGCTAGTATATATATATATATATATATATATATATATATATATATATATATATATATATATATATATAATATATATATATATATTATATATAAGAAGCTTTGAATAAAAAAAAAACTGCAAAAATAAAGAATGCAGTTTAGATTCCCGGAAGGAAACAAATATATTAACTTATCGCAGACTAAGCACCTACATAATCCAATTTCTAAAAAGTTTGTAATGACAAAAGAGAATTCATTTATATATGGATGATAAACAAAGCCTTAACTAAAGTTGTTAAATGGAAATAGACTCCTATTATATATATATATATATATATATATATATATATATATATATATATATATATATATCTCGCCTAAAGAAGCTTTGAATAAAAAAAAAATGCAAAAATAAAAATAAAGAATACAATTAAATTCCCGAAGAAAAAAAAAAAATTTTAAACTATCGCAGACTAAGCACCTACATAATCCAATTTCTAAAAAGTTTATAATAACAAGAGAATTCATTTATATATGGATGAAAAAAAAAAAAAATTATTAAATAAACTTAGCATTTGCATAAGCCGATTTCGCAAAAGCCTTCAATTTTAAAACAGAATTTTACTACTTAAGGATGAAAAGAGAAAACCTTAACTAAAAATTTGTAAATAGAAAACGGGGATCATCAGCTGCTTACCATGTAGTGTAGCTGTTTCGGAGATTTAAAAACAGGACGGCTGTTAAATACATGGCTCTCCAGTGGATATGATACCACTTCCCCAATAAAAAATGTAAAATAATACGGTTACTATTTTTACTAATATATATGAAAAAAATTTAGATAAATAAAATATATATATATATATATATCCATCCCCCCAGTGTGACTTGAGTTTATTAAAATTAATATTTTAATTTCATTACACATTTTGAGGCGTGAAAGATTTTGATTAATTCTCATTTAAAAGTTTATATTGAGCAGAAGTGTGTGTGTGTGTGTGTGTGTGTGTGTGTGTGTGTGTGTGTGTGTGTGTGTGTGTGTGTATCTCTACGATTATATAAGATTCACTTTGGGTGTGAGTTCCTTCTTTACAAGTTCCGAAACGGCTGAGCCTATCTTTTGCAAATTTCATACAAAACTAATTTATATGTCTGGCAGTGTTCTTAGATATGTTTTTGTATAGAAATTTATCCGATAGGAATCGAAAATCGAAAAAAATTCAATTGTTTTTTTTTCTTTATAGATTAAAATAAAAAATAAAAATTTCAGGGGAATTTTGCACATTACACCGGCAAAGGAAGACAATAAAATTTCAGGAAATCATTTCTTTTAAAAATGATTAGTTAGCTGGCCGTGGAAGCATTTTTAAAAACTTTGTTTTTTACGTGTACAAATATTTTTTTTTCCTTTTGGAAATTAATTTCAGTCTTTAATCTTTACAATCAAAAAGTAGTTGTCTCCCCCCACCCCTTTTTTTTTTTTTCCCCCGTACCTATAAAAAAAAAATATGCGCGTGTGTGTGGTTCAATTTACTCTGGGGGTACCCGCATTTTTTATTGAGAAATACCACGGCCACCGAGAGTAAGTGGTGCTGGAATTACACACTTCGAATATGAATTAGGTTAAAAAAAAAAAAAAAAAACAGTTTATTTAAAATGTCGTCTTATTTGGTCCATAATGGATAACTTCAACTACTGTTTACATATTTAAAGTTTATTTCTCAATAAAAAAATCTATTTTTCAATAGATTTTTAACTTAACGACATTTGAGGCCGCCATATTGCTTTTAAAATTTGGCCTTTCTAAGCTTTGACAAGTGAGTCTTTTTATGGCCAAATTTGGTGGGTGTTTTTTTTGTTTTTTTACGCTTTTTCAGAAAACCAGAAAAAATTTCATTTTATTTCATTTTTTATTAGACTAAATGTACGATATTCGAAGCCGCCATATTGCTTTTAAAATTTGGCCTTTTTTACGCGCTTTCATTACAAAAAATATGGCGGCCAAAAACCTACTTCATGAAAGAACGTAAAAATGGCCAAATATTAAAAAAAAAAAAAAAAAAAAAAGGCCAATCCTGATGCGTTCGTGCGCGCATGCGCGTAGTAAAGTGACTTGTTACATCGCGGAGGAATCTTTAGCGGAGATTTGAAATAGTTTAAAAAAAAAAAAAAAAAAAAATGGTTCGTGTGTGTGTGATACCATTTTTTTTTTTTTTTTTTTCTAAATAAATGAAGCCTTTTGAAAAAAAAAAACCTTAAGGAAAATGGTGCGTGTGAGGGGAGGGGGGGATACTTATCATTTATGACTCTCTTCTCTCCTTAGCAATCTTTCATTTAAGCACTACCTGCCCCCTAGCTTGTATTTCTGGCTACCGCTAGTGGCCAAAGGTGTGTGTGTATATATATATATATATATATATATATATATATCCCTTTTTTCCCCTAGAGTGTTAGCCATATTTTATAGTTCCTCCCTTTTCCTCTAAGTAATATCCCCAAGAAGGATTGGAGAAGCTGGTGGGGGGGGGGGTAAGATTTATATCTTATCCCCCCCCCCCCACACACACACAACCTTTTTTTAAGCTAACCTGCATCTCCTTGGGTTTATTACTTAAAACTCAAAAGTCGAACTCGCTAGCTACCGAGCTAAGTCTTCAACTACGGATCGGCTCAACTTAGCACAGAGGTTCGGTACTTCTGCAGTGTATGGACGGCGGCCATTTTTTGTGCGTTTCACTAAACTCTCGCTAGGTGGCGCCTCTCGGTCAAAGAACAGGGGACGATAACTCGTACTTTTTGGGAAATTCTTCGGAAACTTTATCTTAAAAAAAAAAGATTAAAATTGTGTTCACATTAAAATAATATAAACTAGTAATATTTTAATTTCGCAGTTTTTTTTTTCTTTAATTCGAAAAATGTTTCATTCAAATTATTTGTTCGAAAAAAAAGGAAACAATGTTGCTTTAATTCAAAAATTGTTTTATTAAAATTCTATTTTCTTACGTGTTATTTAACCAAGAAGTAAATTGGAGTTATCGCCCCATGACATTGCAGCCGTCCGTATACTGCAGAAGTGCCGACTGTTCTTACCCATTGAGGATACATTTTGTCAGATTAACAGGTCTAGGAAGTCTACTCGCCCTGGTAAAACTGCAGTTTAGTGGCTTCAACATACCGCGATGAAAAAGCTGTGTCTAGGCAATTAATTTTGTTCTTTATTAGTGGGTGTGGAGAGGGGGGGGGGAACAGAGTGCACTTACTGCACTTCCTCTTGTCAGCTGAATAAACGATTAAGCGTTGTATCAGAACAGATACTACACTTTTGCTGCTATGCCAATTAAAGAGTACAATTATTTTTCTAATTTTCACGCGTGTTCATAGTATGTAAATCTACGCTATATTAGCAAAAAATAAATTATTTCACGCAATGCTTAGACATGCGATACACACACACATGCCTACACACGCACGCGCGCACACGTATGCCTACACACGCGCACACACGTGTTCCTACACACACGTATGCCTACACACGCGCACACACACAATTCTTACACGCGCGCGCGCACACGTATGACTGCGCGCGCACGTATGCCTACACACACACACGCGCGTATGCCTACACACGCGCGCACACACACAATTCTTACACACACGCACATTTCTATGCGCACACACGCATTTCTACACACGCATTCCTAAACACTCGCGCACACACGCACACACATTCCTGCACACATCGTTTTACGTTTGGGAAAATCAATGCGCATTTAAGATGTTTTTATGGAAATCGGGACAAAATAACATTTTTATGGTAAATACATTTAAAGATTTCTATAGAATCGGAATCTGTAATCGTCCCATCACTATTAGATATTTCCAAATCTTCGTTTCCTTCAATGAAATGAGACCAACTAGTTTTGCTGATCCTATAAACTTGCCTCCTCACGAGGGCAGAGTTAGACACAAGGTCCGTTTTTACTTTGGGGAAAACTCAGCTCCTCAGAAAAGGGGCATTCTAGATAGGAACGAAAATAAATATTCTCCGTCGTGAAGGATTTCTCTTCCGCTGACCGAGGACAGAAAAGGCGAAGTGTTGCATCAGAACAGATACTACACTGCGATCAGAACAAATTGGGGGAGGGGGGGGGGCTTTCACATTACACATTTGGATCATCATTTCGGTTTCATATCCATGTTGGACGGAATTTAGACACTCCAAACTTTCCTATCTCTGGCCAGGTCTTTGTTTATCCTTCTTTCTCTCAAAATCGTTATTTCGTCCCAGAATTCCCTTGGGGGAAAAACTTTTCTCATGTCTGAGCAATTATGTGCTTTTCTGAAAGGGTTGATATGTATGTATGTATGTGTGTATATGTGTGTATATATATATATATATATATATATATATATATATATATATATACGTTTTATTTTTATTACCGTATCTTTCTGTTAAGTTACATTATTGTTTCGGCTACACGGCCGTTTTTTTTTTTTTTTTTTTTTTGCCGTCTGTAGCGTCCTCAGACTTTTACAGAAATGTTCGCTATTTTGGGATGAAAAAGCATCCCAAAATAACGAACATTTCTGTAAAAGTCTGAGGACGCTACAGACGGCCAAAAAAAACGGCCGTGTAGCCGAAACAATAATGTAACTTAACAGAAAGATACGGTAATAAAAAATAAAACGTATATTTGCTCTACAATAGTATTGAGCATTTTCTTCAGTTTTTATTAATTACCATCTCCACTATATATATATTCAAGCAAATATTAAAATAAAAAAAAGAATAATAAAGCAAAGTGTCTCTGTTGCATTTAATATTTGCTTGAATGAAAAAATGCCGCCCAAATATACCTATATATATATATATATATATATATATTTCTTATGAATTTTATTTTCTTGTGTATTGATATTCATATTAAAACTTTTTTCCATTTATTTAAAAAGAAAATACAACTTAGTTATATATGGGTCGTTGAATTGCATTTATCTGCAAAGCATCTAGCTAATTTGCATATTCTTTTAAACATTCATTTTAATTAAATCCCTTTTAGTTTTTTTTCTGTTTTCCTATGGGATGATCATCTTTAGTTAACTACGTGTAATTATATTCATGCAGATATTCTACATGATTTATACTTGCGTAATATTGGCTTAAAAAGTTTATAGTAAACGCAAAACTCTTTCTATATGTATGTATGCGTATATATATTTTTGACAATATTTGCCTACTGAACTCCTGTCAGTTTTGTGTTTACGGATATGAAACTTTATATATAGGGTATTCGAACCCATATGAAACTTTATATTTGGGTTTTAGCTGGGTAAAATCGGTGTGGATATTAAAATGGAATTTACCAGATGGAGATCAAACGCCAGCATTACGAATATGCATGCATAACGTAATAGCTATTGGTATATGTTTTAATTGTTAGCCTTGCAGCAAACATGTCTTATAATTTGCTAATATTTTCTCCTCTGAGGAGATAGGTAGACATCGAAAACCTATAGAATTGTATTCTTTGTCTTGCATATAATAAAAATTCTAGATTTGAAACTTTTTTTTTTTTATTACATTTTCACGCCAAACAAAGCACATTGCAACTTTGATATAGGTGGCTACTATCAGGGACATTAGCTACAGGGGTACTATGTGGGGAGTTGGGCAGCAAAATATCTGTTCACATTACACTTGAACTTCTGCATGTCAGTACAGTTGGAAGCAGGTACCCGGAAGAGAGTTCCAAAGTCTAGCAGTTCTGGGGAAGAAACTACTAGAGTAGAAAGATCTTTTACATCTAGGGATCCCTACTGTGTAGGGGTGGGATTTAGCTGCTTGTTGGGTTTATCGGGGGTATTTACGTCGAGGGGGGTACAAGGGCTTGTAGTTTGTCAGGGCATTCACTTTTATAATACTTGTAGAACAGGCAGAGGGATGCTTAGATGACAGTTCAGGACCTATCAAGTTGGCGACTCTCTTTTGAACCATGTCTAGGAGCGAGAGACTAGTAGCAGATGCACCAACCCAAATGTGACAACAATACTCCATACATGGGCGAATGGTGGCCTTATAGAGGTACAGGATATTCTCAGGCGTTTTTTCTAGCACGGTAGAGAGAGCCTACCTTTTTTTGCAGCAGTCCTGGCAATGCTCTCAATGTAACTGTTCCAACTCGTGTTCCCTGTGAACGTTAGGCCGAGGAGTTTATCACTGATGTTTTCTATTCCTTATCTTCAATAATATAAATCTCACCTGCCTGTTTATATGTATGCTTGTATATCTGCCTAAAACTTTCGACACAGGCGACGGATTTTCACAAGATCGGTATCGTTTTGAAGCTCAACCCTTCGAAGGACAAATGCTGCCAAGACTAAACTTGTTTTACATTGAAAGCATTGCCAGGGCAGCTGCGAAGAAGGTAGGCTCTTTCTACCGTGCTAGAAAACTACTAACACCCGAAAGTATCCTGTACCTCTATAAGGCCACCATTCGCCCATGTATGGAGTATTGTTGTCATATTTGGGCTGGTGCATCTGCTACTAGTCTCTCACTCCTAGACAAGGTTCAAAAGAGAGTCGCCAATCTGATAGACCCTGAACTGGCATCTAAGCTTCAGTCTCTGTCCCATCGACGATACGTTGCATCCCTCTGCCTGTTCTACAAGTATTTTAATAGTGAATGCTCTGACGAACTGCAGACACTTGTGCCCCCACGACGTAGACACCCTCGACAAACACGACAGGCAGCTAAATCCCACCCCCACACAGTAGAGATCCCTAGATGTAAAAGATCTTTCTACTCCAGTAGTTTCTTCCTCAGAACCGCTAGACTCTGGAATTCCATTCCAGGTCCCTGCTTCCCTAACTGTACTGACATGCAGAAGTTCAAATGTAGCGTGAACCGACTTCTTGCTGCCCAACTCCCTAAATAGTACCCCTGTAGCTTATGCCCCTGATAGTAGCCCCCTACATTAATGTGCCTTGTTTGGGGGTGAAAATGATAGCACTAGGCGTCGCACCTAGGCACACCGGGACTCTATCGGTCTCTGAAGATACGGCGGTCGCCCCGGGTGCCGGGGATCTGCCAGATGTACTTCCACACCGCATGGTATTGCTAGGCGCCACCGGGAGCTTCCTCGACCTGCCCGGTGTCATTAGGCGTCTGGAAGTGCGTGATCGACGCCGACGAGGTCCCTAAATTTAAATGCTTTTCGCTTCCTTTGTCGTCGTAGGTTTTCCGCCTTTGCGTCACGGGTTCGAACCTGCCTACTAATGAAATTTTTTTTTTTTTTTTTTTTTCTTATTCTTTTACACCTCCAAACACGCCGGGCACCCCCGCCAGTGTTATATAAAAGTCACTTGATCAATTTACGTGATTTTTGGAATATGACATCTTTGTTCAATAAAAATAAAATGAGACCAAATAATCAATAGAATACAAACGATCAAACGTCGTATAAAAAATTCGGAAAATTCACCATCCATTGTCATTACTATTTATTGATTTTTTTTAACTACCAGTAAAACTAAAATCGATAGGTCACTCCCCTACCCCCTCCCACGTTTGCAGAAATCTATGCAAAAGAAGACATGGGTTATTATGGCAATTTGAAAAGTAAAAAAAAAAAAATCTATAGGCAAATACAGATGGGAATGATAAGTGTCTCCCTAAAAAAACAAGACTACATCTTAATTTTAAGACTTGTATTGAAAAAATCAATTTAGGTAACTTGGTTATGTAGTAGAGCTGAATTTTTTTTTATTTATAGTTATGTCTCGGAAGTAGAGTGAAAAGCACATCTTATTTTTCTTATATTAATATTATTTTTTTTTGTACACATGTTTGTGAATTATTCCATGGATTTCTGCCTTTGGATTATTATGGACCATCTTCTTCCAATTACGGGATTTCCTGGGATTTTACTTGTACAAATGGAAATTCTTTTAACTTTCTTGAAGTTTTACATTTGGATTTTACCGTCACTGGATTTTTTGATCTTCCACCAGACTATCCATTCATGTGTAATCATCTTTTTCTTCACCATATTCCCTCTGCTTAACTTATTTTGTTTTCAAGTAAGATCTTTGACTTATTTTTTGTTTCATCAAATACTTCTGTATGCAAAATCCGATCCTGCATTTTGCTAATTCCTACCCTTTAATGAGAAGGAGAGTATTTCTTCGAAACTCCGCGGATTAAGGACTATCCATTTATCTAGTGTTTCCTTTTCAGATTAAATGTTTTTAACTCATTTCAAAGTGTTTTTTAACATATTTCATTAACTGTTTGATCATATATATATATATATATATATATATATATATATATATATATATAAAAATATGTAGAAAGAGGTTTGTGTTTACCATAAGCTTTATTGATATGATAGCATGATTGCCCGGCGTTGCCCGGGTGTTTAGAGGTATGTGTTGAGCAAGAAAAAGTGTTTGTAGGCAGGAAGGCTTGAACCCGTACCGTGAAGGAGTCAAAGAACGTGGAAAAAAAAAAATGAAAAAAACGTGACGTCTTTGCCGTTGCGTACATAGCCAAACCGGAAGTGACGTACGTTTAAATTAAGGCTAGTCAATTGGCGAAAAAGCGACCCCTCCCTGTAGAAAAGTGCCCAGTTGAGTGTTAAAGGATTTAATGTTTTTAGCTAACCGCAAAGGCGTCAGTTTTTTTTTTTTTTTTTTTTTTCCCCACGTTCTTTTCCTCCTTCGCGGTAAGGTTTCGAGCCTGCCTCCTGCCTACTACCACTTTTTTTTTTTTTTTTTTTTTTTTGCTCAACACGCACCTCCAAACACCCGGGCAACGTCCGGTACCCAGACTAGTATATTAATAAATATGAAATCTGCATTAATCAAAATATCATATTTAAGAGTTTTGTACTAGCCGGCAATTTCTTGGTATAAAGTGTTCAGCCTCTAGCCATTGGTCATTCAGGGAAGTGAGAAGTACTCACTGAAGTCTGCTTTGACCAGGACTTGACCTTTGTTTTATTTGCCTAAGGTCAACATCCTCGTGAGATTGACTGGTTTTTATAGAATTGAGCTGAACTCAGTTGACCATATTACAGCCCCACCCATGTTCCCATGTGCCACCACTCGCCTGCTGTAAACACTTAAAAAAAAAAATAAGTAAAAAAAAAAAAAAAAACACTTAAAAAAAAAATAAGTTAAAAAAAAAAAAGAAAAGATATTAATCCTGTTTCTTTGTCAACACAAAAATAAAATTAAAAAAAAAAAAAAAAAAAAAAAAATCGGTTTTTGGGAACTGTAAGTAGGACAGTCCGTGAAGTGTTTGTTGCCGGTGAGAACTTTAGCTAGGGACACCCCTTAGAAAAATAAAACGGTACAAGGACTACAGACCCCCTCCCTCCCAATTTTTTGAGTTGGATTGATGATTTTTTTTTCTTTTTAATTTTTTTTTTATATTCATATTAAAAAACCTTTTATTCTTTTTATTGAAATTTATTGGAGGGTTTGTTTTACTGTACACATAGATTCGAAAAAGTTATCAAAACAAAAACAAATATATAACAAATGCCATCAAAGGCAAGATAAGTTACTTTTCTACCTAACTGGATAATTTTTTAGTGTTTTTATTTAATGTAACATGTTTATTCAGCTAGAAAAGCATACAGTGTTTACCGATGTATTGGAAAATTTAAAATGGCGCCGGACTCTCTGCTGAACACGGTAAGTTTGGGAAAATGAGTTAAAGATAAAAAAAACTATACAAAATACTGTTAGGAACTCGCTAAATATGTTACCGTGAGATAGGCTGACATATATTCGGTGGGTTTTTAGCAGTATTTTGTATAGTTTTTTATTTTTAACCCATTTTCACAAACTTACTGTGTCCAGCAGAGTCCGGGGACATCTTAAATTTTCCAATACATCGATAAATACTGTTTTTCAAGCTGAATAAACATTTGCATTAAATAAAAACACTAGAAAATTATCCAGTTAAGTAGAAAAGTAACTTATCTTGCCTTTGATAACATTTGTTCTTTTGATAACTTTTTCGAATCTGTGTATATTAATACAAACCCTATATATGCTTCCCCATCAAAAGCAAAATGCGACACAAGGTCATTTTTAATGGGGGGGATAGCTTACCGAAAAGAAGGCTAAAAGGGGTACTCTGGTAAGGATCGAAAATAATTGTCTCAGTATAGAGGATTTCCCCTCCATTGACTAAGGACAAATTAAATAAAGACTAGCATCAGAACAGACACCACACCCTGATCCTGGTCGGAAGGCCAAGAACAACAGAAAAAAAGCTATTCCTTTTTCTATTTAATTATAATACAAAAAAAAATATCTCACTACTGATACAATTCTCTATCTTTATAAAAGTCAAGTACGTCCAAGCATGGAGTATTGCTGCCACATCTGGGCAGGAGCTGCTAAAAACAGCCTATCCTGCCTTTGACAGAGTACAAAATAGACTTTGTGGCTTAGTGGGGGATGCCCTTTTCTCTTCCCTGCAACCCCTCTCCCACAGAAGAGACATTGTGAGCTTGTCTTTTTTTTATCACTATTTCAATGGCAAGTGCTCGTCTGAGCTCCAATCTCTGGTCCCTCTTAACCAATCTTTCATGATAAGCACCCGTCTAGCTGAAACCACTGTCAATAATTTTCCCCACTCTTTATCTGTGCCTAAATCAAAATGTAGATTCCATGAAGAAAGCTTCTTTCTTAGAAGTGCACGCCTGTGGAACTCTATTCCGTTTGCCTGTTTCCCATCTGACTACAACTTGGATGTCTTCAAGTCCAAAATAAACAAATTCCTGACAAACCGCCACCTTAAGTAAACACTTCATCAAATCTCCAATACCAACGATTACTACAATACTCATTGATTACTGTACACACGTGTGGCTTCCAGACCTTGATAAGTGGTGATCACCATGTAAAAAAAAGTATGTCCGGCAAATGGGGGGGGGTACCATGTTTTAGAACTTTTTATATACTCCCTAGATTATAATATCTGCGATTTGCGAATTGACGTCATGTCTATCTTTTATTTTATAAAATTCCCGCTGTTGTCTTCTCACGTCTTTTTCGTATAAATAAAGCGAAAGTATTCAAAGAAATTGCGTTTCCCTGGCACTCTTACCAGGGACGTCCAGAAAGCCATGAGCTTTGATCAATGCGGGGAAAACCAGTCATATCAGACAATTGCTATTCATTTGGACTCTCCCCTTTTTATGGGGATCTGGTTTTCCCCAACATCCTGGGGAAACAAAGAAATACGCAGAAACTGGCTTGCAGCCAGAGATAAGTGCGTGATGTTTGACCTCGTTAAATTTATGCACCTCTGCCAACTCTTTCACTTAACGTTTTAATCGTTTAATTTCACTCTATCGAATTTTCAATACTAAGGATTACTACAACGCTATCCCATTGATTACTGTACACGCAATAACCCTTATCCCCGAGTGGCTTCTGGGCCTTGATAAGTTCACCTCAAGGCTTCAGGTTCGAGCCTACCTGCCTACTAATTTTTTTTTTTTTTCCTCCTACACACACACCGACAAGCACCCGGGCAATGTCACGCACCCCTGCTAGTTTAAAAAGAAAATGCAACTTTGTTATATATGGGTTGTAGAATTACATTCATCTGCAAAAGTTCTAGCTAATTTGCATATTCTTTTAAACATTCATTTTTCGGTTTTCTTATGGGACTAGCGAGGGTACCCAGCATTGCCCGGGTGTTTGGAGGTGGGTGTGTGTGTGTGTGTGTGTGTGTGTGTGTGTGTGTGTGTGTGTGTGTGTGTGTGTGTGTGTGTGTGTGTGAAAACCCCGGGTGGGGGGTTAAAATAAAAAAAATGTTTTGGTAGGTAAGTATGAGGATCGAACCCGGACCGTTGAGGCAAAGTTTAAAACAAAAAAAAAGTAGTGTTTTTTAGAAATTTACCTATAAAGTCCGAAGTTTAAAACCATTTTTTTTTTTTAAAAAAACATGTTTGTTTTTGGGTTTTTTTGTTTTTTTTAATGAAACCTTCGTCCTTGCTCCTTTTAATTAAAAAAAAAAAAAATTAGGGGTTGAATTACATTTTTCGAGTAGTTATAAGCTTGGAAAGACAGGGGGTGGAATTATTCACTATTTTTCACGAAGTTTCTGACACACCTAGCACTGTGCCTTGTTTGAGGTGAAAATTGAATTAAAACAATATATACATGTACTAGCAGGGTGACCAGACGTTGCCTGGGATTGAATGATAATCAAGCAATGTTTCATACTCCCATATTTTAATTGTCATCGAAATCCGTGAAATCGATTGATTGCTCTTGTCGCATTATGGTGCAACGCAAGGAAGCTCACGTTCCTCCCTGCAGTGAGTTCATTGCACTGTAGAGAACCTACTGTTGATTTTATAAAACTATTTTCTATATTTTTATATAGGACTAACCTGGATGCCCGGTGTTGCTCGGGTGTTTAGAGGTGTGTTTTGAGCAAAAAAAAAAAAAAATGGTAGTAGGCAGACAGACTCGAACCCGTACCACGAAGGGGGAAAAAAACATAAAAAAAGGTGATGTCTTTGCTGTTGCGTCCATCGCCACACCGGAAGTGGCGAAGGTTTAAATTAAGGCTAGTCAATCGAAAAGAGTGGAAAACTTTAGAAAATATCGGCGAGAAAAGCGAGCATTCCTTGTAGAAAAGTATCCTGTTGAGAGTAAAGGAATTAATGTTTTAGCCAGGTTTTCGATATTTGTCGTCCGAAGGGTAGAGCTTGAAAACAATAGCGATCTCGTGAAAATCTATCGCCTCTGTGATAAGTTTTAGGCAGACATACATACATACTGTGAACGTTATTTCAATAATAACTTTATTTGTGAACGTTATTTCAATAATTATATTTATTGTGAACGTTATTTCAATAATTATATTTATTGTGAACGTTATTTCAATAATTTTATTTATTGTGAACGTTATTTCAATAATTTTATTTATTGTGAACATTATTTCAATAATTTTATTTATTGTGAACGTTATTTCAATAATTTTATTTATTGTGAACGTTATTTCAATAATTTTATTTATTGTGAACGTTATTTCAATAATTTTATTTGTGAACGCTATTTCAATAATTTTATTTGTGAACGCTATTTCAATAATTTTATTTGTGAACGCTATTTCAATAATTTTATTTGAACGTTATTTCGGTAATAACTTTATTTGCGAACGTTATGTCAATGATATATTTGTGAACGTTATTTCAATGATATATTTGTGAACGTTATTTCAATGATATATTTGTGAACGTTATTTCAATGATATATTTGTGAACGTTATTTCAATGATATATTTGTGAACGTTATTTCAATGATATATTTGTGAACGTTATTTCAATGATATATTTGTGAACGTTATTTCAATGATATATTTGTGAACGTTATTTCAATGATATATTTGTGAACGTTATTTCAATGATATATTTGTGAACGTTATTTCAATGATATATTTGTGAACGTTATTTCAATGATAACTTTATTTGTGAACGTTATTTCAATGATAACTTTATTTGTGAACGTTATTTCAATGATAAATTTATTTGTGAACGTTATTTCAATGATAAATTTATTTGTGAACGTTATTTCAATGATAAATTTATTTGTGAACGTTATTTCAATGATAAATTTATTTGCGAACGTTGTAAGGACTCTGACAGACATATGCATGGACTTGGAGTTTACATTCGTAATACCCTTCCGTTGACTAGAGAAACAAACCTAGAAACAGATGATCAAGCCTTTATGTGTTTTAGACTAAACATGCAACACAATATTAGCTACTATTATTTTCTCTACCGTTCTCCCTCGACTCAGGACTGCTCCATAATAAACAAAGTATCTGACAGCATAGACACGGCACTGTCCCTCGACACTAGCGCACAAATACATGTGTTTGGTGACTTTAATGTCCACCACAAAAACTGGCTTGGATTCTCTACTTACACAGATGCAGCGGGAAGCACAACCCATAGCTTCGCTATATCTCACTCCCTATCACAAATTGTTACGTTTCCAACCCGTTTTCCTGACCAGGAAGAACAACACGCATCACTTCTAGATCTGTTTTTGACCACAGTTCCCGATGACTGCATAACGAAGGCCCACAGCCCACTCGGGAACGCTGATCATGCAGTGATAATGGTTGAAATCGCCCTAAACTCTACACCCAAAACTGAAGAGCCAGTGCTCCAAACAACGAGATATTATAATAAGGCTGACTGGGAAGCCATCAGGGAACTAATTAGAGATGCTCCATGGAAAAATATTTTCTCTCTCCCTGCTGAACAATGTGCAAACGAGACCACTGACTGGTTCAAAACTGCAATCGAAGCGCATGTTCCCATGCGGAAATTTTATAGTAAGCCCCACTCTCCCCAATGGTTTACATCGACTTGTGCAACTGCCATTGCTCAAAAGCAGCATGCATACCGTAGGTTTAACCGACATAAGTCCAGTTCAAACAGACTGAAGTATATAGAAGCTAGAAATAACGTTAAGAAAGAAATAACGACAGCTAAGAGAGAATTTACGGAAACCACTAAAAAGCGCATCGAAGCACAAAAACTAGGAACTCGAGACTTCTGGAAAATCTACAACAGTGTAGTAAATAATGGGCAATCAACAATTCCCCCACTAACCAACAATCACGAGGTTGTCTCCTCAGCAACCGACAAGGCTAACATGCTTGCCAGTCGGTTTGCCTCAAACTCCACACTGGACCCTTCCAACCACCCCCTACCTGACTTTCCTATGCGGACAGACGCCACACTAGACGATCTGAAAACCACCCCTGCTCAGGTGTATGCTATCATAAAAAACCTTGACACCTCAAAAGCATGTGGACCCGATCTTATCCCAGCTGTGCTATTAAAAAAGTGCTCAGCCGAAGTAGCTCCAGTTCTCTCCAAACTCTACAACAAATGCCTTAATGAAGCTTGCTTTCCGGGCTGTTGGAAAACTGCTTCTGTTGTACCAGTATTCAAGAATTCTGGCGAAAGGACAGACCCATCAAATTATCGCCCCATTAGCCTCCTCCCACTTTTTGCCAAAATATTTGAGACCATAATTAACCATGCTCTAGTCCATCATCTTGCAGATGCTAAACTACTGACTGACAAACAATATGGATTTAGACAAGCCCGTTCCACAGCAGACATCCTAACTGTGATCTCTGAACGTATATACCATTCACTGGACAAAGCGGGGGAGGGCAGAGCAGTAGCTCTAGATATATCTAAGGCTGTTGACAGGGTATGGCATGAGGGTCTCCTCAGTAAAATCAGATCATACGGTATCACTGGTAGAATACTTAACATAATTAAATCCTTCTTAGATAAGAGAAAAATCCAGGTAGTCCTCGACGGTCGTACATCTAAACAATATGATATAAATGCGGGGGTGCCCCAGGGTTCTATCCTTGGACCTCTACTGTTCCTGATATTCATAAATGACCTCCCCGACAACATTGCCTCTGAGATGGGTATATATGCTGATGACACTACACTCTATGGCAGACACGACAGGAAGACGAATGAACACATTTCTAAAGAAATGGCAGAAACACTAGAGGAAGACCTTCAATCTGTAGTGGAATGGGGACAAAAGTGGTTGGTCGCGTTCAATGCTGCCAAGACTAAACTAGTTTCATTCAATAATTACAAGAAACCCTCTCTACCACCCATAGCAATGGCCAACGACTCTTTATCTGAGAGTCCATCTTTCAAACTATTTGGCCTAACGTTCACAGGAAACATGAGTTGGAACAATTACATTGAAGGCATTGCCAGGGCCGCTGCAAGAAAGGTAGGCTCTCTCTACCATGCTAGAAAACTACTAACACCCGAAAGTATCCTGTACCTCTATAAGGCCACCATTCGCCCATGTATGGAGTATTGCTGCCACATCTGGGCTGGTGCATCTGCTACTAGTCTCTCGCTCCTTGACAAGGTTCAAAAGAGAGTCACAAACCTGATAAGCCCTAGACTGGCATCTAAGCTTCAGCCTCTGTCCCATCGACGAAATGTTGCATCTCTCTGCTTTTTCTACAAGTATTTTAGTGGTGAATGCTCTGATGAACTGCAATCACTTGTGCCCCCACGACGTGAGCACCCTCGACAAACCCGACAGGCTGCTAAATCCCACCCCCACACTGTAGAGATCCCTAGATGTAAAAGATCTTTTTACTCCAATAGTTTCTTCCCCAGAACCGCAAGACTCTGGAATTCCATTCCAGGTCCCTGCTTCCCCAACAGTACTGACGTGCGGAAGTTCAAGTGTAACGTGAACCGACACCTTGCTGCCCAAATCCCTACATAGTACCCCAGTAGTTGTTGCCCCTGATAGTAGCCCCCTACACCAAAGTGGCAATTTGCCTTGTTTGGGGTGAAAATGTAATAAAAAAAAAAAAAATTTCAATGATAAATTTATTTGTGAACGTTATTTCAATGATAAATTTATTTGTGAACGTTATTTCAATGATAACTTTATTTGTGAACGTTATTTCAATGATAACTTTATTTGTGAACGTTATTTCAATGATAACTTTATTTGTGAACGTTATTTCAATGATAACTTTTTTTGTGAACGTTATTTCAATGATAACTTTATTTGTGAACGTTATTTCAATGATAACTTTATTTGTGAACGTTATTTCAATGATAACTTTATTTGTGAACGTTATTTCAATGATAACTTTATTTGTGAACGTTATTTCAATGATAACTTTATTTGTGAACGTTATTTCAATGATAACTTTATTTGTGAACGTTATTTCAATGATAACTTTATTTGTGAACGTTATTTCAATGATAACTTTATTTGTGAACGTTATTTCAATGATAACTTTATTTGTGAACGTTATTTCAATGATAACTTTATTTGTGAACGTTATTTCAATGATAACTTTATTTGTGAACGTTATTTCAATGATAACATTATTTGTGAACGTTATTTCAATGATAACTTTATTTGTGAACGTTATTTCAATGATAACTTTATTTGCGAACGTTATTTCAATGATAACTTTATTTGCGAACGTTATTTCAATGATAACTTTATTTGCGAACGTTATTTCAATGATAACTTTATTTGCGAACGTTATTTCAATGATAACTTTATTTGCGAACGTTATTTCAATGATAACTTTATTTGCGAACGTTATTTCAATGATAACTTTATTTGCGAACGTTATTTCAATGATAACTTTATTTGTGAACGTTATTTCAATGATAACTTTATTTGCGAACGTTATTTCAATGATAACTTTATTTGCGAACGTTATTTCAATGATAACTTTATTTGCGAACGTTATTTCAATGATAACTTTATTTGTGAACGTTATTTCAATGATAACTTTATTTGTGAACGTTATTTCAATAACTTTATTTGTGAACGTTATTTCAATAACTTTATTTGTGAACGTTATTTCAATAACTTTATTTGTGAACGTTATTTCAATAACTTTATTTGTGAACGTTATTTCAATAACTTTATTTGTGAACGTTATTTCAATAACTTTATTTGTGAACGTTATTTCAATAACTTTATTTGTGAACGTTATTTCAATGATAACTTTATTTGTGAACGTTATTTCAATGATAACTTTATTTGTGAACGTTATTTCAATGATAACTTTATTTGCGAACGTTATTTCAATGATAACTTTATTTGCGAACGTTATTTCAATGATAACTTTATTTGCGAACGTTATTTCAATGATAACTTTATTTGCGAACGTTATTTCAATGATAACTTTATTTGCGAACGTTATTTCAATGATAACTTTATTTGCGAACGTTATTTCAATGATAACTTTATTTGCGAACGTTATTTCAATGATAACTTTATTTGCGAACGTTATTTCAATGATAACTTTATTTATTGCGAACGTTATTTCAATGATAACTTTATTTATTGCGAACGTTATTTCAATGATAACTTTATTTATTGCGAACGTTATTTCTGACTTTGGGGAATAATAGGCATCTACGAAATGTTTGCAGGTTTTGAAATGGAATTGAATCGATTCTTTGGATTAAAAATCGATATTTGACCCAAAAACACTTTAACATCTTTGTTAGCAAGGGTTGTTGCCTATTACTTAGCAGGTCGAGATATTAGCTACTAGTAGATGTACACAGCATCCTATGCGTCCACTGGCAACACTTTGTCTCCAACAACACTCTCCGGGCACGATGCAAAACATGCTCCCTTCAACAATCTTTCCTTGCTAGGCGCTATCGCTGGTTCGGCCATGCGCTTCGCTAAAACCTAGTTGACTTCATTTGTGAAGACATCAACTCAACACCGCCACTAGTTTGGAAGAAACTCCGTGGTGGCCAAGTCAAGACCTGACTCATGTGGTGAGACAGGATACTGAAATGATCCTTGCCCCCCCCCCCCGCCTCTATAGGCTCCACCGATGGAATCCAGAATGGCTTACGCTGCAGGGCTCTACGGACAAATTTATCTTTAGTTGACTGGTGACAACTAAATATTTTCGTTCACTAGCCAAATAGAAAAGTTACTAGCCAAACCTACATGATTTTTAGAATATGACATCTTTGTTCTGTGACGAATATGTACATTATAAAGATTTTTTTTTTTGTAATAAGTGTAATTCTAAATTTACCAACAAATGTTGATACTTGAATGTATAAACATTCTAATTTTTTCAGATATTTTTTTAGCAGCTTTCATAAAAAAAAAAGTATATTGTTCTATTAAACTGTTATTGTTTAAATAATTTAACTTTGTTCGTTTTATATATATATATATATATATATATATATATATATATACTAGCATTTCAGCCCGGCGTTGCCCGGGTGTTGAGCAAAAAAAAAAAGTGGTAGTAGGAAGGCAGGCTCGAACCCGTACCACAAAGAAGGAAAAGAACGGCGTAAAACCAAACGTTTATACTGTTACGACCACCGCCAAACCAGAAGCGACATTTTTTAAAATTAAGGCTACACAATCTAAAGGAGAGGATAACTTTCAACTGTAGAAAAGTGTCTAGTTGAAGGGGAAGATATTAATGTTTTTAGCCAATTTGTCGTATGAAAGGTAAACGATACTGATCTTGGTAAAATCCGTCGCTTCTATTGAAAGTTTAAGGCAGACATGCATACATACATTTATATATTGGTAACTAAAAATTTTCGACCCAAACGGATGAAAAAGCTTGCCCTATCTCTGAATACCCTTTATGTAAAATTTCAAATATTTAGACCAGAAATTGTCTAATTTGGAAGAGACCGCAGAGGTCAATTTTTTTTTTAACTTTGACCCCTATTATGACCCCTTAAAATTGTTTTGGGCTCAAATCAAGTTAGATCCATGTCCAAGGAACCTATATCTAAAATTTCAAGTGCGTAGGCCCAAAATTGTCGGAGGAGTTCGGTAGAGTTCTCAAATATCAAATCGTTGAACTTTGACCCCTTAACAGCCAAATTTCTGGTCAAAAACCGATCACATCGATTTTCCCAAATCTCAGTACTCTGTATATCAAATTTCGAGTCTGTAGACTAAAAATTGACAGTTATTGCGTAGGGAAATGTACACACACACACACACGTTCACTCATATAAGTTGAAAAGATTGTTCACTCAGTAGTGAGCTTTGCAAGATTGTCAGTGAAAGAAATACAATCGCCAAAAGATAAGCGTTTCATTATTTCTAGTCGTTACTTTGAAAAATCACTCGTAAATGCGACTGTTTCACTCGCAATGTAGAGCCCTGGCTTGTAGCAGAAACAGCATCTGATCGCCGCGCCTGGTCGGCCGTTATACGGGATGTAGTGAATTTGTTGGATGGAGCCGGATAACTGATCCAGGGTGAACGCCGCAACAATCAATCAAACATCAGCCAGCGTTGCTGCGGTCACAAAGTTCGTGTTCAATTTAGTACAGCGTTATGATTGAAAACTGAATCCCCCACGTGAAAAGTTATAATTTTTTTTATATAATCTGAAACTTACTCTGTAATCGATGATATAAAAAAATAAAAATAAATAAATAAAAACACGGGGAAAATTGTGGATTAGAGAGGGGTGGCAGTCTCGACAACGTCCGTCCTTAACCGTATTTATCGTTTAAACAAAAAATCAAGGAGAAATCTTTTTTTTTTTTTTAATTTAAAAATTTAAATTTTGTTTGCTAAATAAATTGCAATTGTGGAAAAAAAAAAAGGAAAAGTGGTTCCGGAAGTTGTTTTAGTATGCTTACTAGACATGCGCGTTTGTTTCGAAATTTCACGATCTTTAAAATGAAAGAATTAACTGTTGTTGTGTCAGCGATTTTGCTGAAACTCAAGAGCGTGGGTGTCTCTGCGGTAGGAATATTCCTGTCTTTAAAAAAAAAAAATAAATGTGCTTCTACACTATTGGGACGAAATTTCAGAAATCGTAAAATTGAATTTCTCATGAAAACAATGGCATCTACGTATTCCTCGTATTTTTAAGATGATCATATCCAAAAATTACGAAAATTGATATGCTAGAAAAGTATTAAAGAAAATAAAAAATAGAATTTGATGAAAACGATCTTAAGACACAGGAAAATTCAAAAGGGAGGTAATTTTCCGTTTTGGTTTAAGCAAGATGGCGGCAATTTTTCACCTGCTACACGATTACGGTTATTTTTTTTAATAATTCAGTAATATTCAGGTAATTTCGACTGCATAATTTGGAAGCTACCATTGTAACTTATTAGAATTAACAAAAAAAATCAGTTGAAACCATTGTTTTTTTGTTTTTGTTTTTTTTTATTTTTTTTTTTTTTGATCTGAAAACTCCATTTATCGACTACAAAATTTCGTCCCAATTCTGTAGAAGCACCAAAATAAAATAAAACGAGTGGGCTTTCTCTTAATAAAGTCTGCATGTTGCCGAAACGTTATGGGAACTAAGTTTATTTAAAAGGGGTTTATCTATTAGTGTGTGTGTATATGTAATATATATATATATATATATATATATATATATATATATATATATATATATATATATATATATATATACCCACACTAGTGTAAAATATGTTTAAATATATTTTAATTCGTCCAGATTTTGTATATATTATTATAGTCGTGATTTCAAAAGTCAAAAAAAAACTATTTTGGTACCATGAGCTATAATCGAAACCAAAAGCAAAACTGTAGCATTCAAAGCTGGTGACGTTACCACTTTACAAACATGACGCGCATATGAATTGATTAAAAATAAACTAAGATGAATGTACAAAATGTATAACGATTTTCCCCCCCCCATTTTGACTCATTTTTGACCCCTTAAAAGAACGTTCCGTAAAAAAAATCCAATCATTTAAGGCCCTTAGCGCCTTTTAGTTTCGGTGGAGATAGTTTGAGAATATGGAGACAGGCAGACAAACAGCTGTTTATATATTAGATATATTAGGTGTGTGTGTTAGCTGGACGCTCGGCGTTGCCCGGTCATACAATACGCTTAAACATATTTTAATTTCTGCAGATTGCATATGTATTATTATAGAATCACCCCTCTATTGATTATTATATACTAGCAGGACCTGTTAACTGGCGTTGCCCGGTCGTACAATATGCTTAAACATGATATTTTAGTTTCTGCAGATTGTATATGTATTATTATAGAATAACTCCTCTATTGATTATTATATACGAGCAGGACCCGTTAACCGTCGTTGCCCGGTCGTACAATACACTTAAACATGATATTTTAATTCATGCAGATTGTATATGTATTATTATAGAATCAATCCTCTATTGATTATTATATACTAGCAGGACCTGTTAACCGGCGCTGCCTGGTCGTACAATATGCTTAAACATGATATTTTAATTTCTGCAGATTGCGTATGTATTATTATAGAATCAATCCTCTATTGATTATTATATACTAGCAGGACCTGTTAACCGGCGTTGCCCGGTCATACAATACGCTTAAACATGATATTTTAATTTATGCAGATTGCGTATGTATTATAGAATCACTCCTCTATTGATTATTATATACTAGCAGGACCTGTTAACCGTCGTTGCCCGGTCATACAATACGCTTAAACATATTTTAATTCATGCAGATTGCATATGTATTATTATAGAATCAATCCTCTATTGGTTATTTTTTTGCTTCCCCACTGAGCAAGTTAGGCACAAGGCCGTTTTCTAATGTGAACAGTAAAAAGGGAGTTAACTGGATAGTGACAATTGGTATGAAGGGTTTCCCCTACATTTACAAAAACTGATTGCTCAAGAGCAATGGTCTGATATCTGCTGCAACAGATACTACACTTTGAATTACTTTGCATTCCGGGCAAGCTACACGTAACTCTTGATTATTATATATTACGAGGAATAATTTGTCCGGTGGACTAATTTGCAAAAAAATAAATGAAAATGTCATTCATCAAATTTTGCATGTGCAAATATAAAAATCCTTGATAATCATAATTTTTTTTTGTCATAAGCCTGACGAATTCTCATGAGAATGAAATATTCTATGTAGATTAATTGCCATATAAATTTACATAACTAATATATATGTATACGTGTTTTTTTTTTTTTTTCTTTCTTCAAATGGATATTAATTACTAGCTGGTCGTCCGGCGTTGCCTGGTCACTACATTTAAACATGATATTTTAATTTATGCAGATTGCATATGTATTTGAGACTCAATCCTCTGTTGATTATTATATACTAGCAGGGCCTGTTAACCGGCGTTGCCCGGTCGTACAATACGCTTAAACATGATATTGATTATAATATATATTAACGAGGAATAATTTGCCTTGTGGACAAATTTGCAAAAAAAAAAAAATTTGAAATAATGATAATGTCGTTCATTAAACTCCGCCTGTGTTTGTTTACAATATCATGTCAGCTGATATTTGGGCTTGACCATGAATGCCCTGAAAAAAATCACTTCTGATTATTGTTTAGTTTTAAAATATGTAAATGGGGAAATGATTAGCAGCGATTTTAAATGGTACCTCTTTTATCGTAAATTGAATTTAAGGAAAAGTTAAATAAAATTGTGTGAATGCTCTACCACTCCATATAACTGTAGTTTTTTTTTTTTTTTTAAGAAATGATTTGCTGCAAATTGAATCTCCCTTGGCTAATGTAACGTAAAATACTCCCCCCCCCCCTCCCGTAAAAATTGTTTTTTTTTGGGGGGGTTTTTTTCTATAAGACTATTTTTTAAGATCGGATTTTTTTTATACTTGTCGGATGAATTTCTGTACAAAACCTATATAAGAACCCTGCCAGACATAAATTAGCTTTCTGTTAAATCTGCAAAAGATACGCTCAGCCGTTTTGGAACTTATGACGAATGAATTCACACACCTACACACACAGTGATTTTTATATCATAGATTTTAAGTCAATTTCCAAAATGGGAGGTGGCATGATGTGGCCCTCACTTGAAACAACACTAAAAACCATAACCGTGGCCGGAAAGTCCGTCTGGATTTGCATTTTTAGGGTGCTGGCAATGGTCCTGTTGTAACTTGTATCGATAGAAAGCATGAGTTGTAGAGTTGCGCATCGCCAAGTTTACTCGTTGAACATGATAGAAGGCGCCTATCGCTCTTTGACTGTCCTGGATATGACCTTAAACTATATCCGATGGTGAGGCCCCAGCTTGCAGGCCTTAAGGAGTGTGGAGCCACCCTTTAATTGCCATTTCTCCCAGGTCCACTCTGACCTGGAGTGGTAGTACCTGTTAGGGTCCCAACTATGGGTTAAATAGTATACGACTTAAAAAATAAATACACTATATTAAAAACTCGTTCTTCAAAAATCACCAGATTCGGCATTAAATAACCTGAAAAGGGTTGATATGCCGTAAAAAAAAAACAACCAACCAACCTATCGCTCTTTGGATTTGTACACAACTGGCCAACTAGTAGCTGGTCTGCAAGATAAAAAAAGAAAACTAGTTTTTCATCAAACGGAAATGGAATCATATCGTCTTTTCTAGGGCGACAATTTTATTGTTCCCTCTTGTATATGGATTTCAGATGTTAAACTTTTGTTCCTCGTCAAAAGACCAAGACAATCCATTCTTATTAAAAGCAGACATCTCCAGTCATTGGTGAATATCGTATTGGAGGCGTTTGCAGTGGTTTTTCCTGTTTGGCCGGTTATTGTGTATTGTCTCTTACAAACTGATACAATTTCAGCCCTGGCTGCTTTCCCAACACACCTGCGCAAATTCACCTGCCTACACAGAATTTTTTTTTTTTTTTTTTCTGATGCGTTTTCTCCACAAGCAAGGCACTGGGCTACTTATTCGTGGCAGGGGGGGGGGACTATTTGGGGACCAGATTTGCAAGGACACTATTTATGGAGTTGGGTTGCCAAGACTAAAACCTTCTCTACCACCAATAGCTATGGCCAAAGATTCATTATCTGAAAGTACTTATTTTAAACTCCTCAGCCTAACGTTCACAGGAAGCATGAGTTGGAACAATTACATTGAAAGCATTGCCAGTACCGTTGCGAATAAGGTAGGTTCTCTCTACCATGCTAGAAAACTACTAACACCCGAAAGTATCCTGTATCTCTATAAGGCCACCATTCGCCCATGTATGTAGTATTGTTGTCATATTTGGGCTGGTGCATCTGCTACTAGTTTCTCGCTCCTGAGCAAGGTCCAAAAGAGTCTCCAACTTGATAGGTCCTGAATTGTCATCTAAGCTTCAGCCTCTGTCCCATCGACAAAATGTTGTATCCCTCTGCCTGTTCTACAAGTATTTTAATGGTGGATGCTCTGATGAACTGCAAGCACTCGTGCCCCCACAACATAAACGTCCTCGATAAGCAGCTAAATCCCACCGCTACACAGATCCCTAGATGTAAGAGAGCTTTCTACTCCAGTAGTTTCTTCCCGAGAACCGCTAGACTTTGTAATTCTCTTCCAGGTCCCTGCTTCCCCAACTGTACTGACACGCAGAAGTTCAAGTGTAACGTGAACCGACATCTTGCTGCCCAACTCGCTACATAGTACCCCAGTCGCTTATGCCTCCTACACCCAAGTGGCAATGTCTTGTCTGGGGTGAAAATGTAATTTACAAAAAAAAAAAAAAAAATTTAAAGAAAAAAAAAAAATGTCTCTTCAAATTACACTTAAATTTCTGCATGTCAGTACAATCAAGGAAGCAGGGACCCGGAAGGGACTTCCAAAGTGCAGCAGTCTGAGGAGTGGGGGTTTATTCAAGTAGATGGTTTTAAAGTATCTAGGGATCTCTAGAGTGTAGGGGTGGGATTTTGCTGCTTGTCCGGGGGGGGGGGGGCTATTGCCATGAAGTGGTCAGTTTGTCAGAGCACATGTCATTGAAATACTTGTAAAACAGGCCCAAGGATGCCACGTTTCAGTGATGGGGCAGAGGTTAGTTTAGTTGATAGTTCAGGACCTATTAGACATTGTATCAAAAGTTTACAGTTACCCAAAGGTGCTGAGTTCAATCCTGAATGAAGGCAGTGAAAAGTAATATTCAAAACAGAGAATAAGCAACTATGTCCCAGAGATTAGCTGGAGTCCGAACACGGTACCCCCGTAATAATAATAAAGGGTTGGGTTCGAGACTGCTAACAAACGGTTCCCCAGTTCGATACAAAACACCCGATGAAGGCCGGAGGGCAAAACGGCCGAAACATTGTGACGATAACAACCAAGATGAGGAAGTCAGTCCGAAAATCTCAATCAGTGAAAACACCTCATCTCAAAAATACAGACAATTACTTGGACCTATTAGGTTTGCGATTTTAAAAAAAAAAATTTTTTTAACTCGAGGGCCTAGTGACAGGCGCAGCAGTTCAGATGTGGCGATAATACTGAATTCATGAGCAAATCATTGCCTTGTAGAGATATGGGATACTCTTAGGTGTGAGTAGCCTTTTAGCACAGTAGAGAGAGCTCACCTTCTTTGCAGCAGCCTTGGCAATTGCCTTCATGTTATGTGTGAATGTTAAACCTATGAGCTTGAGGGAAGCACTTTCAGGCAGTGTATCATTAAGCAGTGTTTGAGAAGGTTTCTTGTAATTATTAAAAGAAATAAGCTTTGTCTTCGCAGCATTGAACACTACCAACCAGTGACTGCCCTATGTCACTACAGACTGAAGGGCCTCCTCCAAAGTTTTAGTAATTTCCTTGGATATGAGTTCGTTTGTTTTACCCTTGTGCGTGGTGTCATCAGCAAATATACCCATCTCGGAGACGATTTTATCATGGAGGTAATTTATGAATATTGGGAATAAAATAGGTTCATATGCTTATAGTATATGTGGCAGTTGCTTCGTCTCTGCAGGTGTTAGCCATCGCAATGCTCCCCCACCAACGTCATCATAGTTTTCTGGTTAATCGTCAACGACACCCAAACCACGTCCGTGGGCCGCAGATGACTTTTCAGACCAGCGTTTGACTTGCACAGTTTGCCACACCGATGGCAGGCAAAGTTGTGTGTTGAAATTTGTGTTTCACTTTTGTTTCCATTTTTTTTTTTAACATGGAGTTCACCACTAATCAAGGCCCAATGGCCACTCAGGGATAAGGGTTATTGTGTGTACAGTAATCAAAGGGATAGTGTAGCAATAGTATTGGAGAATTGGTAAGGTGTCATTACTTGAGGGGGCTCATCAGGAATTTGTTTGTGTTGGACTTGAAGACATCCAGGTGGAAGTCGGGAGGGAAACAGGCAAGCGGAACAGAGTTCCACAGGCGTGCAGTTCTAAGAAAGAAGCTTTGTTCATGGTATCTACGTTTTGATTTAGGCACAGATAGGGAGTGGGGAAAATTATTGACGGTGGTTTCAGCTAGTCAGGTGTTTTTTTTAAAAAGATTGGCGAGGGGGGACCAGAGAATGGAGCTCAGACGAGCACCTTTGAGAGGAGCATGCGATTACAAGCCTCCCATTTCCAACAGTTCAATTCAAAACCGACACCTCGACTTTCCGAAGGTTTCTCTTGAGTTCAGTATGATCGATTCTTTCCCTTGCAAAAATTTCAGATCAACCCTCTAACTAGCCTTTGGCTTAACTATCAGCATTAAGACGACGAAAGTGATGTTCGAGGTGTATCAGAATTTTTGTAGGAATTTTTGAAACCCCTAACACGAAACTGCAAATAAAATATAAAAAACTCGTAATTTCTCTTTTAAAGTGGGTTGTTTATTTTCTTTATGGATTATACTTCCAAAATAAACCATTAAAGTTGTTTTAAAAGTAATAGAAATATTTTTTTGTTTTTTTTAAATAGTAATGAATTTTACGAACTCAATATTTTTCAATTTTTAAACTTTAAAAATCTATCAAAATTTTTCTATTGATTCTATTTTTATATTTTCAGGGTCAATGTGAAATTTTATGTTTCCAATAAACCGAATATAATATTTTAGACAAACGTTTTTTTTTTGTTTTTTTTAATTCATGCCCCCCCTCCCCATTTTCAAATTTCTATTAAAAAGTAAATAATTAATTTACTCACCAAAAAGTAAATAATTAATTTACTCACAAATTGAAGAGAAAAGGTCAATAAATAATATATTCAAATTTAAAACAAAAAAAAACGTAGTGTTTTTTTAGAATTTTACCTGTAAAGTTTGAAGTTTAAAACCATTTTTTTTTTTTTTAAACCACGTTATTTGTTTTTTTGTTTTGGGGGGGGGTGATTTTTAATGGAACCTTGGTCCTTGCTCCTTTAATTGAAAAAAAAAAATTAGGGCTTGAATTACATTTTTCGAGGAGTTATAAGCTTGGAAAGATGGAGTGGAATTATTCACTATTTTTCACAATTTCTGACACACCTAGCGCTTCTGTACTATTTTTTCTTTCCGCTCCCTGGGCGCTTATAAGAAAGGAGGGTTATCTTTCAGATGCAAGGTTCCTTGTTTACTTGCGGTTGTAACGATGTAAGATTCCGTTGTACGGAAGACCAAATCGGCCATAATTTAAATATTTAAATTTATTTACTGAATTTAAATATTTAAATTGATATACTGTTTAAATGATAATATACGTCTACGATGTTTTTATTGGCGCTTTTCTTCGTATTTTTTAATAACATTTTTTTGCACCATTTACAAGTTTTTTTTTTTACAAATATTTTTTTTAATACTGTAATAGTAAAATAAAGTTACATTTATTAATTATACGAAAAAAGTATCTCGTAATGTTTTCACACGAGATTTTTTTCCTGTTGATTTCTAACTTCAGTTACAAATTTCTAATAAAGATTATTATTTTTTATTATTAAAAATACATTTCATGAAAACACTCATTATAAAATGTTCACGTTGTTTAATTAAAAGTTCTCAATTTTAATCTAATAGTTTTATAATTTTGTTATTTTGTTACAAATTTCTAATAAAGATTATTTTAATTTTAACGGTAATTTGGTTTTCATTGTAAACTCCGTCATGTTAAAGGCGTTAAAATCACTTTAAATAGTAAATCAATTTTAATATTTAAAAAAAAAAGAGAAATCAACAGGAAACAAATCTCGTGTGAAAACATTACGAGATACTTTTTCCGTATAATTAATAAATGTATCTTTATTTTACTATTACAGTATTAAAAAAAATATTTGTAAAAAAAAAAACTTGTAAATGGTGCAAAAATATGTTATTAAAAATGCGAAGAAAAGCGCCAATAAAAACATCATAGACATTTTGGCCGATTTGGTCTTCCGTACAACGGAATCTTACATCGTTAAAACCGCAAGTAAACAATGAACCTTGCATCTGAAAGATAACCGAAAGGAGTTATCTGCCCTTTGTTTAAAATTTTTCCGCCCCACATACACACACGCACATATATATATACTTACAGACACTAGGGTTTCATACCTTCAATAATCGGTGTAGGAGATCAACGTCAAAGGATTTAAACCTCACAACAAAACCAACTTTGACTTCTTTAGCTATGAACATATCCCCCAGGCCACCATTCATCGCCACGAAACAAAAGGAAATTTAAACATTAATGAAACGTAATGTTTAATACAAAGGAAGTCTCAATCTCGCACACAAGCTGATCGACTTTTTTAAATTTCCCCAGACAGTGCTCAATTTTAAGAATTTTATTTATTTATATATATATATATATATATATATATATATATATATATATATATATATATATATATGAGCAAACAGTTAATAAAATGTTAAAAAACACTGTGAAATGAGTTAAAAACATTTTTTCTGAAAAGGAAACACTAGATAAATGGATAGTCCTTAATCCGCAGAGTTTCGAAGAAATGCTTTCCTTCTCATCAGAGGGTAGGAATTAGTAATCCTAACCCTGTATTACTGGCCTGGAAAGTCCACAGGGGAGACAACCAAGTCATCCCAAAGCAGCAAAACTGAAACTGGCTTGCCAGGACACTATATATACAAATGTAGGCAAATTTGGGCATATTTTATTGGTTTGAAAGTATAGGTTATTTTTTTTTACTAATTGTCATAAAATTTTAACCATAAAATAGTATCATAATCTTCAAAACGTCTGCGAATTTCATGTTTCGTTCCATAAAGCCGAAGATATGAGCAGTTCAATATTCAGTTTTGCTATCAGTGTGTGTGTTATGTTTTGAGAAAAATAGAAAAACGGAAGAAATTATTAAAATAATCAACGTTTCGTCTTTATTTCAGAGGACATCTTCAGGATTATGAAGTAAAAATGCAAAAGAAAGTCATAGATCATACGAAAAAAAGAAGTTTTTGAATCCTACCCATGTCGGGAAGGACAAACGTGTGTGTGTGTGTGTGTGTAGTGGAAGGTTGGGTTGTTCAATGTCTATATATATATATATATATATATATATATATATATATATATACACTTTAAAAAATGCGTTAAATAAATACGTACACTTTTTTTTTTTTCTTCTCTAAACTTATTCATTTTGTTGAAATATTTAAGGAAAAACGCTTAACCAGGATCTGTTTTGATATTTTGTTCTTTGATTATTATTTTCCCTATGCTAGGGGTTAAATGGTAGAAGCCTTTTCTTTGCGTAATAGTATTAGTGTTTAATATTAGTGCTGATTCTAAAAGTCTTCTTTTAGCTCTATCTATCACGTATTTAATAATTTTCGCATGATCTAAATTAAATGAGTGATCGTGTTCCGCACAATGGTAAAAGAGTGCATTTAGGGCGTTACCATTCCTTATATCTCTTCTGTGTTCGTAAAGTCTTAATTTCAATTTTCGCTGTGTTTCACCTATGTACGCTTGTTGACAGTTGGTACATGGGATGGATTATATACCGGCGTCGGATGTAAGGGTTTTGGGAGAGTGATTGGTAGTTTTTAATGTGTTTTATTGTTGTGGAAGTTGTTTGTATCAAGTGAAAACCAAGTATATATATATATATATATATATATATATAGTAAAAAAAAAAAAACTTTATAATTGTGAATTATCAGTTTCAAAAGGAAAAACAAACAAAATCAACTTGTGTGTACGGTCGTTTCGGAAACGATGTTTATTTTAATTAAAATTGACAATAATTGACGAAAGTTTTATTTTTTCGAACATAATCTCATCAAAAAATAGGGGGGGGGGGTTTAAGACACCAAAATAAAACTAGCATTTTTGTCGTAAGTAAGGCGGAAGTTCCGTAAGAAAATTTGTTTTCAGTTCATTCAGTATATCTTTGGGCGACGTTGCCCGGGATTGAATGATGATCAACGAATATTTCACACTCCCATATTGTTATTGTCATCGAAATCTGTGATGATAGTATTTAATTTGGCTACCCGTAGAGATATGTATTTTCCGGAAACCTTTGGCCTTGACGGAGGGGAAAGACTAAAACTTGCTGCTATGGTTTCAAATGTATCTGAAATAACAGCAAGGGGAGACTTGATTCCAAATATTTCTCATGTTATATCCCCCCTCTTTGGGGGAAAATAGTTTACGATTATGAATATCCCCAGTATCAAATAATCCTTATACAATTTACTTTATGTATGAAAACAAGAGAGAAAATATAACATATGATAAATATTTGGAATCAAGTTTCCCCTTGTTATCTCTATATAAATAAAATGAACTCATTTTTTTCCCCCGTTTGATTTTGACCTTAATAGGATTAAAAATCAAGATATTTCATGCAAATATAATATGCACAAACGGCAGAACAATATCTGAAATTTATTTATACAAACATTGATGGCTACATATGTGCATACATGTTTCTGTAACACACACACACACACACACATATATATATATATATATATATATATATATATATAATTATTTTTTTACTATAATAATTATTAAATACCTACAGACACTAGTGTTTCATCCTTTCGGGAATCTTCAGTGCAGGGTGTCACGATTATAGATATGCATATATATATATATATCTCTATATAAATAAAATGAACTCATTTTTTCCCGTCTGATTTTGACCTTAATAGGATTAAAAATCAAGATATTCATGCAAATATAATATGCACAAACGGCAGAACAATATGAGGTGTGTTATAGGCTTATTATTTCTCAAATTCCTCGATAATCTTAGATTTCGATACTTTTTCTGCTGAGAAGTCACGGCCAAAATCGGTTAAGATCAATGGAAGTGGTAAAATATTTTCTCTCTTATAAATTCCTCCTCCCCCTGCCACCACTTAACACCGTTTGGGGATCGTTCACAAGGAACAGTTGAGAAGAGAACACCGGTTTGGCTTCATAGTTCTTTCATGTAAAGTTATTTAAAATCACTAAACTAAGCTGCAGTGCTCTGTGGCATAGTGGTTAGCGTGCTGGACAATTCACATATTTTCACGTTAGCGCCGACCTACCGTAGTCGTTTTTTTTTTTTTTTTTTTTTTTTTTTTCCTAAACAACTGGAATGGACTTTTCTTGGTGGCCGAACTGTTAACGTTGCAGATGTTTTTTTGTTTTTGTTTTTTTTTTTTTCACACTTTATTTTCCTACTTTTACTCATGACTCCGGGTTTGATCCTTCCTACTTACTTACCATAACATTTTTTAAACCCCCCCCCGTCCCGGAAACAAACACTCGGGCAACGCCGGGTACCCCCGCTAGTTTCAGATAATTAGAAACCATAGCAATTTTTTTTTTTTTTTTTTTTTTTTTAAGTTTGCGTAATTTTTATAAATATGATTCTAATATTTTCATTGCATGGATGAACGTGTAATCATCAGCATAATATAATTTCTATATGATCTCAAAAAAAATAAAATAAAATTGAAAGAATTTTAAAGCAGCAACATAAAAAAATAATTAGTTAAAAATTGTGAAAATTATGTAAACGTTCACTATCGGTATGTATGGATGCACGGCTCTGAAAAAAACGAAAAAAAAAATGAAAACCAGTCGGTTTTGTCTCTCCTCCTCCTCCTCTCTCCTTCCAACCATCTGACGTCATTCTCAGATATGCATGTTGATGTTTTTGTGTGCTTCCATACTTTTTTGAACTTTGCCGCCATGTGTTTTTTTTGTGTGCTTCCATACTTTTTTGAACTTTGCCGCCATGTGTGTGTTTTTTTTTGTTTCTGTTTTTTTTTTTTAGCAAAAGTTAAATACATTTATTTTATTAATTCACTATTTTCAGACTTTAACTTAATTTACTTGGAAATAATTTCACAAAAATTTTAAAGCGATCTTTTTCGTAATGCATTTTATTTATACGTGATTTTTTTTTTTTTTTTTTTTTTTTTTTTTTTTTTTGAGATGAACTTTAGACTATAATTTTTTAACCCCGATCCAAAAGTAATCGAAAATTTAAAAAAGAAAAAATTATCAGCGACAAACCATGTCTCTTACCGAGTCAGCCACTAAAATGCACATACCTAGTTATAGCGAGAAAGATTGTATCGCATTATCATAATATATAACTAGGTTTGTAATTCGGTTAGTAGAGCACCGGAGGTCAATCCCTGGGGATCTCCGTTTTTGAATATCGCTGAGTCTAGCCACGCTGATGAGTTGTAGGGACGACGAAACACTTGTCTGGGGATAACTGCATTTTATGAGAAAAGGGAGATGGTGTTTTATGTTGCAAAAATGTCGAAATCTTCTTCCTCCCCGTTTTGTCGTTTCGGCTGCTGTCGCTGTTGGCCTCCATTAGACAATCGCGAAAAGTGGAAACTCATAAAAGTGAAAAAAAAAAAAAAAACGAACGCGTGTTGCAATTCTAGTGAAATGAGTGTTTGCTTTCTTGAATCACGTTTTCTTTTTTTTGTTTTCCTCTCCGTTTCTTTCTACTTTTGTCTGTCTTTCATCTAAGACGGTTTCATACTCCTTTTTCTCTCTTCCCCATCTATAGATATATATGTAAAGGTGGTTATTCAACAGACACGTGTTCTAAACTGTGACACGAGTTACAGTTAAGAATCTCGCTAGCTACACTGAGGAGTCGTAGAGATGTTTTCGTAGTCACTCTCCTTCTCCTATCTCTATCTCTCTCCTCTCTCCCCCCTTCTCTCTCTCCCCCCTTCTCTCTCTCTCTCCCCTTCTCTCTCCCCCCTTCTCTCTCTCTCCCCTTCTCTCTCCCCCCTTCTCTCTCTCTCCCCTTCTCTCTCCCCCCTTCTCTCTCTCTCCCCCCTTCTCTCTCTCTCCCCCCTTCTCTCTCTCCCCTTCTCTCTCTCTCCCCTTCTCTCTCTCTCTCTCCCCTTCTCTCTCTCTCTCTCTCCCCTTCTCTCTCTCTCTCCCCTTCTCTCTCTCTCTCTCCCCTTCTCTCTCTCTCTCTCCCCTTCTCTCTCTCTCTCCCCTTCTCTCTCTCTCTCCCCTTCTCTCTCTCTCCCCTTCTCTCTCTCTCTCTCCCCTTCTCTCTCTCTCTCTCCCCTTCTCTCTCTCTCTCTCCCCTTCTCTCTCTCTCTCCCCTTCTCTCTCTCTCCCCTTCTCTCTCTCTCCCCTTCTCTCTCTCTCTCTCCCCTTCTCTCTCTCTCTCTCTCCTTCTCTCTCTCTCTCTCTCTCCTTCTCTCTCTCTCTCCCCTTCTCTCTCTCTCTCTCCCACTTCTCTCTCTCTCTCTCTCCCACTTCTCTCTCTCTCTCTCCCACTTCTCTCTCTCTCTCTCTCCCACTTCTCTCTCTCTCTCTCCCCCCCTTCTCTCTCTCTCCTTCTCTCCTTTTCCCCTACTCTCCTTCTCTCCCCTTCTCTCTCTCCTTCTCTCTCCTCTCTCCTTCTCTCTCTCCTTCTCTCCCCTTCTCTCTCTCCTTCTCTCCCCTTCTCTCTCTCCTTCTCTCCCCTTCTCTCTCTCCTTCTCTCCCCTTCTCTCTCTCCTTCTCTCCCCTTCTCTCTCCTTCTCTCTCTCCTTCTCTCTCTCCTTCTCTCCCCTTCTCTCTTTCCCCCTCTCTCTCTCCTTCTCTCCCCTTCTCCCTCTCTCCCTCTCTCCCCTTCTCCTTCTTTCCCCTTCTCCTTCTTTCCCCTTCTCCTTCTTTCCCCTTCTCCTTCTCTCCCCTTCTCCTTCTCTCCCCTTCTCCTTCTCTCCCCTTCTCCTTCTCTCCTCTTCTTCTCTCTCCTTCTCTCTCTCTCTCTCTCCTTCTCTCTCTCTCTCTCCTTCTCTCTCTCTCTCTCCTTCTCTCTCTCTCTCTCTCTCCTTCTCTCTCTCCTTCTCTCTCTCCTTCTCTCTCTCCTTCTCTCTCTCTCTCTCCTTCTCTCTCTCTCTCTCCTTCTCTCTCTCTCTCTCTCTCTCTCTACTGTATGTGGACGACTATAATGCTTCCTTTCATGAGTTGAGCATATTGGGAAGTAATATACAAATTACCATTAGCGTATTAAATGGTGCTCTTTGTGCAAACAAATCGAGCTTAGGCATTTGCACAATGTCAAAACCTCGTTAATTCACTACCCGCACATCAGCCGTTTAGTTTGGTTTCGATCCTCATTTGAGAAAATTGCCTGTCTAGCTACACTGGAAAATGAGTTAAAAAAAAAAAAAAAAAAAAAAAAGGCAAAATACTGTTAAAAACCCACCAAATATATATCAACCCATGTCACGGTGACATATATTAGGCCCATGTCACGGTGACATATATTAGGCGAGGTTCTATCAGTATTTTGTAAAGTTTTTTTAGCTCCTTTACCCAAACTCACTGTGTCAAAGAGAGAGTAGGGCGCCATTTTTAGCTTTCCAATACACCGGTAAACACTGTTTTTCGAGCTGAATAAACATGTTACATTAAATAAAAACACTAAAAACTTATCCAATTAGGTAGAAAAGTAACTTATCTTGCCTTTGATAACATTTATTTGTTATATAATTGTTTGTTTTTTTTGTTTTTTTAAAAAACTTTTTCGAGCTGAATAAACATGTTACATTAAATAAAAACACTAAAAACTTATCCAATTAGGTAGAAAAGTAATTTATCTTGCCTTTGATAACATTTATTTGTTATATAATTGTTTTTTTTTTGTTTTTTTTTAAAACTTTTTCGAATCTGTGTGTACAGTAAAACGTACGCCATTCTTTCTGAAGTATTAACTTTTATATTTTTACAATTATGACAGCGTATGGAGAGAGGAGAGAGAGAAGGGGAGAGATAGCATGTCAAAAATTTTTGGCAGACATACAAACACACACGCATACATTTTACCTTTTATATTATAGACTAGCAGGGCTACCCGGCGTTGCTCGGGACCGTATAAACAATGAAAAAACAAAAGCAGATATTGAACATATGTTTCATTCTTAGGGGAGAGGAATCTTTCATCTCAAGTTTTAGCGTTACAAACAAACATTTGTCTTTTATATATATATAGATAATGACAGGTTTTTTGGGGGCTCCCCCTCGAAGATAACTGATCAGTTGACCAACTTCTAGTGGTCCGTTTGACGTGAAATTTCGATATTTGTCATCCGGGTGATGGGGCTTCGATATGATACCAAATTTGTCAAGTTTGGTTCCGTCTTTCAAAAGTTTTAGCGTTACAAACAAACATACATACATACACACAGACGTTTGGCTTTTATATATATAGAAGATTATTAACTTTTATATTTTTACAATTATGACAGCATATGGAGAGAGAGAGAGAGGAGAGAGAGAAGGGGAGAGAGATAGCATGTCAAAAATTTTTGGCAGACATACAAACACACACGCATACATTTTACCTTTTATATTATAGAAGATAGATTTATTTTACTAATTCTTTCCTATGTATTAATTTGTACTTTTTTACAATCATGAGAGATAATAAAATAAAAAGGCATAGATAAGCTTTTAATGAAATCATTATACTATTTAATATCTTTAATTTTATTGAAAGGTTTTTTGTTTTGTATTGTAGACATTTGAATTATTCCGGATCTACGCCGACTTCATAAACACTGTAAGTATGTTAAAAAGGCTCGATATTTTTGTTTTGATTTGATCGTTGGCTGTATCGATAACGCGTTCGACTTCCAATATTTTATGCCATCTTTCAGTGTTCGAATCTCACACAAGACATTTTTTTTTCCCCCTTTACCGTTTTAGTTATTGCGTAGCCGATATCGATTATCATTATTACAGGGTTCGCACAAACTTGAAAAGTCTTTGAATTGTGATTTTTTTTTTTTTTTTTTTTTTTTTTTTTTGCCTTAAAACGGCCTTATTTCTATTATTACCTTGAAACATCCTTGAAAATGTGAAAAAAGTCCTGAAAATATCTTGAAAAGGCCTTAGAAATTTGTGTCCAAATGTTAAAAATAAAACAAGTAAATCTCCATCTATCTTTGCTTTCATTTATAATTGAGGGGGGGGGAATTTCAATAAATAAGTGACCGTCCCCCCCCCTTCTTTAATAAAAAAAAAAAAAAAAAAAAAAGACAACTTTCCTTCTGCAGATGGAATTCTCCAATTGCGAATTCCTCCCCATATGAAATAAAGCTGGACGGACCGAATAAAAAAGACAAGACAGCAGCAATCTCGGTTGGAAAATTAAAAACTATTAAGAAATTTAATATTGAGCAAAAAAAAAAAAAAAAAAAAGAGAATATACAAGACAGCAGCCATCTTGGTTGGAAATTTAAAAACCATAAAGAAATTTAATATTGAACAACAAAAAAAAAAAAATATACAAGACAGCAGCCATCTTGGTTGGAAATTTAAAAACCATAAAGAAATTTAATATTGAACAAAAAAAAAAAAAAAAAAGAGAATATACAAGACAGCAGCCATCTTGGTTGGAAATTTAAAAACCATAAAGAAATTTAATATTAAACAAAAAAAAAAAAAAAGAGAATATACAAGACAGCAGCCATCTTGGTTGGAAATTTAAAAACCATAAAGAAATTTAATATTGAGCAAAAAGAAAAAAAAGAATATACAAGACAGCAGCCATCTTGGTTGGAAATTTAAAAACCATAAAGAAATTTAATATTGAACAAAAAAAAAAAAAAAAAAAAAGAATATACAAGACAGCAAGATCTCTGTCTGTGTCCATTTCCCTACGCAATAACTTGGTCAATTTTCAGTCTACAGACTCGAAATTTGATATACAGGGTATTGAGATTTGAGAAAATCTTTGTAATCATTTTTTGGCCAGAAATTTTGCTGTTAAGGGGTCAAAGTTCGATGATTTGACCTTTTAGAACTCTACCAAACTCCTCTGCCAATTTTGGGTATAAACACTTGAAATTTTAGATATAGGTTCCTTGGACATGGATCTAACTTAATTATTTAAATTGAGTCCAAACCAATAAATGTTAAGAGGTCATAACAACAATCTCGGTTGGAAAATTAAAAACTATTAAGAACTTTAATATTAATATTGAGCAAAAAAAAAAAAAAAGACAGCAGCCATCTTGGTTTGAAATTTAAAAGTCATAGAGTTAATATTTGAGATGAATTAAAAATCATTTAAAACTACTGATGATGCAGGCAGATTGCAAAGTAACTTCTATTATTACGTTGAAAAATCCTTGGAAATATGGAAAACTGTCTTTATGTACAGTAAAAATTCGTGTTGAAATCTATACATCTGTGAAAGTGTCTGTTTGTCGTTGTACATTTCCCTACGCAATAACTCGGTCAATTTTCAGTCTACAGACTCGAAATTTGATATACAGGGTATTGAGATTTGGGAAAATCTTTAATCCATTTTCGGCCAGAAATTTGGCTGTTAAGGGGTCAAAGTTCGATGATTTGACCTTTGAGAGCTCTACCAAACTTCTCTGCCAATTTTGGGTCTAAACACTTGAAATTTTAGATATAGGTTCCTTGGACATGGATCTAACTTAATTTGAGCCCAAAACAATAGATGTTAAGAGGTCATAATAGAAGTCAAAGTTAAAAAAAAAGAAATTGACCTCTGTGGTCTCTACCAAATTACTCAGACAATTTCTGGTTTAAACATTTGAAATTTGACATAAAGGGTATTCAGAGATAGGGCAAGCTTTTTATAATAGGTTTGGGTCGAAAATTTGAGCTATTGCTTGCTGTGACAAACCTTGCTTATGGAATCCTAGAATTCGAGAGCGCTCAACTTCGGTTAGTTTTCTTGCTTTAGGCATGGTAACACCTTTACACATTCATTGCTAATTTCTAACTGAACTAATCCATTTACCGTAAATATAACAATTTATACCCTTGGTCTTATAATTTTGATTATGTGTAATAAAAATGCAAATTTTTAAATAAAATTTTTGGAATGTACTTTTTTGGTTCCATAACCTTTTAGATTATAGTATTGGTAACCTTAAGTCGGAAGAGTTTAAAATCTATCCTTAAAAAACGGTTTCTTTTTAAAGATTTTTAAGTGGTCTTGAATTTTGGATCAGCAGTATATGTGTACATATAGTTTATAAATATTTGTATTTTTAGCACTAACATTCGTGATTGAGCACTTTATTTGATTTCTTGGGTTTGTATTACTGTACACATAGATTCGAAAAAGTTGTCAAAAAACAAATATATATAACAAATAAATGTTATCAAAGGCAAGATAAATTACTTTTCTACCAAACTGGATATAATTTTCGTGTTTTTATTCAATTTAACATGTTTATTCAGCTCGAAAAGCATAGTGTTTTGGAAAATTTAAAATGGCGGCCGACTCTCTCTTTAACACGGTAAGTTCGGAAAAAGGTGTAATAAATAATAAACTCGACAAAATACTGTTAGAAATTCGCTTAATATATGTTACCGTGACATAACTTGACATATATTCGGTGGTTTTTTAATAGTATTTTGTCTAGTTTATTATTTATAACACCTTTTCCCGAACTTACCGTGTTAAAGAGAGAGTCGGCCGCCATTTTGAATTTTCCAATACATCGGTAAACACTGCATTTTTTTCGAGCTGAATAAACATGTTATATTGAATAAAAACACAAAAAATATATCCAGTTAGGTAGAAAAGTAATTTATCTTGCCTTTGATAACATTTATTTGTTATATATTTGTTTTTTGACAACTTTTTCGAATCTGTGTGTACAGTAATACAAACCCGCCGTTCTTTTCATTGCCTCTTGACTTTATATATTCTTCAGAATAGTGTAATGCAATAGATCTACTGGCAGGGAAAGCCAGTGATTATTGGTCGTACAAAATACTACTGGCTATATTTTATAAAGAAAATCCCAGCTAAATAAAAAAAAAAAAATTGCTTAATATGCCAGGTAGAGAAAATAAATCATAATTATTTTTTTTTTATTATTATTTTGTTTTATTTTTTTTTACATGGTGGTCACCGCTTATCAAGGCCCAGAAGCCACTCGGGGATAAGGGTTGTTGTGTGCGGAATCGTGAAAGAGAGAGCCTGTTTCTTCCATTTGACTATAGGTGGCGTTACTGTCTATCCACCCAGTTACGGAAGCACAAATGTATATAATGGCACCCTTGAAATAAAAATGTTTTTGTTATATTTTAATTTTAAACATGTTTTTTTTTTGGGGGGGGGGGGGGCAAACATATTTAAGTTTTATTTTTTTTATTTTCAAACATTTACATTTTTTTTTTTGTTTGTTTTTTACGTTTTTTGCAAGCATAAACTAAATGTGTTTGCTATATTTTTCTTTTAAACATATTTATGGGTACAACCGTTTTTCTGCGAGTATTTTTTTACGTTCTTATAATAAAAAAAAAAAATCAACGTTTTTTTTTTTTTTTTTTCGTATCTTTTTTTTATGGACCCCCCCCCTTCTTTCTTGATTTTTCTGCACTTATTTTACCTTTTCCGCGAGTATATATATATATATATATATATTTATATTTGAAAAAGGATATTGAAACTACTCATAAAAAATAGCGCGGTACAATAAGTGCATAAGCAAACTTTTCTAAAAGAAAAATATTTAAAAAACATTTAGTTTATGCTTGCAAAGAAAAAAAAACGTAAATGTTTGAAAATAAACAAGCAACAACACGTAAATCTTTGGAAAAATAAAACTTAAATATGTTTGCAAAAACAAAAAAACGTAAATATGTTTGCAAAAAAAATAAAACTTAAATGTTTGCAAAAAAAAAAAAAAAAAGACATGTTTAAAATTGAAATATAACAAAAACATTTATTTTTATTTCAAGGGTACCATTTATATACATTTTGTGCTTCCGTAACTGGGTGGACAGACAGTAACGCCACCTATAGTCAAACGCAGGAAACAGGCTCTCTCTCTCTCTTCATGATTACCGGGGATAAGGGTTATTGTGTGTACAGCAATCAATTGGATAGTATTGTAGTAATAGTTAGTATTGTTACGATTGTGCCAGCCTTATATTTATCATTATTTCTTTATTCTACCCATGAAGACATGTTTCCTGCAAGGCTAAAATTTAAAACATGAACCAATATTTACGTTACGCATGCGTAATGCCGTCGTTCGACCGTCACCTGACAAATTCCATTTTTTTTTTTTAATTTTCACACTTTTACACCAATTTTCCCTGGCTAAAAGCGAAATATAAAGTTTTGCATGGTTTCGAATATCCTATATATGAAGTTTCATATCTGTAGACCCAAACATTGACAGAGGAGTTTGATAGGCAAAATTTTTTAAACAAATATATATACGCATAAATATATTACATAAGCAAAAATCATTTAGAATATCTGCATGAATATATTTACATGTAAGAGTTAACTAAAGATGACCTATACGAAAACTGAAAAAAAAAACTATTAGGGAATTAATTAAAATGAATGTTTAAAAGAATATGCAAATTAGCTAGATCTTTTGCTAGTGAATGCAATTCCACACCCCATATATAACAAAGTTTTATTTATTTATTTTTTTTACTTTGCTTATTCTTAGCGACACCCGGGTATCCACCGATTTTTTAAATTTTAATATCGAAACAGGCTTATTTAAGCCATTTTTCAGGTGTTCGTTTTTCTGTTTTCATCGTTCGTTTGCCTTACATTAGAATTTTTGGGATTTTTTTTTTAATGCTTTGATTACCCCCCCCTCCCCCGCTTAATTAAAACGTTGTTTTCTTTTCTTACTTTGCTTATAACAATGCTTACATCGTCATCGTAACGCTCGACGACTTTCAAACCTCTTTCACTAACTCATTCTGGCTGGCCGATTTTATTTTCAAACTTCGCCTAATAATAATAATAGTTTTAAAAAAAAAAAAAAAATCCTCTAAATCAATGGTTCTTAACCGGGGTCCATGTGGACCCCCATGGTACATGTAACGTTAATATTGGTTCAGTCTTCCTTCAAGATAAAGTGTTGATATGTTCTTTGGTTTTCTTTACATTGCTGAAAAGTAAAATAAGCTAAGAAAAGTGGTTCTGGGGATGAAACTACTGGAGTAGAAGGCTCTCTTACATCTAGGGATCTCAGCTGTGAAGGGGTGGGATCTTGCTGCTTGTCGGCGGGGGTATTTACGTCGAGGGGGTGCAAGTGCATTCACCGTTAAAGTACTTGTAGAACAGGCAGCCGGATGCTACATTTCGTCAGGCTGAAGCTTAACCATTTCGCGTCCTAGAATTTAAATTACTAATTCTAGATTTGAAACTTTTTTTTTTTTTTAATTACATTTTCACCCCAAACAAGGCACATTGCCACTTTGATGTAGGGGGCTACTATCAGGGACATAATCTACAGGGGTACTATGTGGGGAGTTGGGCAACAAGATGTCGGTTCATGTTACACTTGAACTTCTGCATGTCGGTACAGTTGGGAAAGCAGGAACCCGGAACGGAATTCCAAAGTCTAGTGGTTCTGGGGAAGAAACTACTGGATTAGAAGGCTCTCTTACATCTAAGGATTTCAACTGTAAAGGGGTGGGATCTTGCTGCTTGTCGGGTGGGGTGGGGGGGGGTATTTACGTCGAGGGGGTACAAGTGCATTCACCGTTAAAGTACTTGTAGAACAGGCAGAGGGATGCTACATTTCGTCAGGCTTAAGCTTAACCATTTCACGTCCTAGAATTTAAATTACTAATTTATGATAGATTATATATATATATATATATATATATAAAAAACTAATCATATATATATATATATATATATATATTAGTTTTTTTTGTTTTTTTTTTTTTTGAAAAAGAATTCCAGCAGAGTGCTCAATTAAAAGGAAAATCCAAATTGTAAGAGTGTATTTATATTTTGTGTACAGAAAGTTGTTAGATGAGACAGATCATTGGTACCGTCGGTTTCAAGCCCGATAATAAGGACCGTTTAAGGCATCCTTATCAAGCTCTCTTAAGCGAATATTGGCTTAAGAGGGCTTGATATGGATATCTTAAACGGGCCTTATTATCGGGCTTGAAACCGACGGTACCAATGATCTGTCTCAACTAACAACTTTCTGTACACAAAATATATATAAAAGTGAACCTGTCTGTCTGTCTGTCTGTGTACATTTCCCTACGCAATAACTCTGTCAATTTTTAGTCTATAGACTCGAAATTTGAAATACCGGGTACTGAGATTTGGGAAAATCGATGTGACGGGTGTCAGCCAGAAATTTGGCTGTTAAGGGGGTCAAATTTCAACGATTTGACCTTTAAGAACTCTACCAAACTCCTCCGACAATTTTGGGTCTAGACACTTGAAATTTTAGATATAGGTTCCTTGAACCTGGATCTAACTTAATAAAGTGATTTGAGCCCGAAACTATGAATTTTAAGGGGTCATAATAGGGGTCAAATTAAAAAAAAAAAAATTTACTTTTTTTTTTTTTTTTTTTTTTTTTTTGCTCAGCATACACCTCCAAACACCCGGGCAACGCCGGTGTATCTTAGTGCACATGTGAGTGCTTGTTAGTGAAGGATCTGAGATGTTTTGAAATTACAGAACCCCATGGTGGGTTTACTTCTCCTTGTCCGTCATTTATACAATGATGGATGCCAGCTTGCCCTCCAAAATTGAGAAATTGGGGTCACATCTGACCCCCCTGGTGTTCTCTATGGTCCTAACCCTTCCTAGCTCATTGTCTCATCTATCATTGGTTATTTATAATTTGCTGACAGTTTGTCTTTTATTTATGTGTTTACACCTTAGCACATAAAATACATATTCGCTTTTTATATTAGTGGCCTGGTAAGGCCAAAGGGGAGACAACCAAACAAAAAAAAAACACTTAGAAAAATTCAACCCAATGCAGTAAAACTAAAGCTGGCTTGCCAGGATACTATTCAAATGTAGGTAAATTTATATACGTTGACACGAGTTCCCACTGGATCACCCAAGTTAAGCAACGTTGAACCTGGTCAATACTAAATGGGTGGCCATTTGTGGCTTCCAGGTGCTGTAGGTGTTCTCCGCTTATCTCAGCATTGTTTTTGGTTATCCTGGACTTATTGCCACTGTACTCAAACAGGAGAGATGTGGTTTAGGATTGCACAACCCTTGCCTCACAATTACAGGGTGTATCCGTTGTCTTTCGAGACTGAATGATCGCTCGAGGCATATTTTACTGGTTAGAAAATATATCTTTTTTACTAATTGCCATAAAATTTTAACCATATAATATTGCAATCTTCAAAAAGCCTGCAAATTTTCATGTAGTTTCGTCCCATAGAACCAAAGGCATGACCATTTCAATATTCAATTTGGCTACAAGTATGTATGTTTTTTTTTTTTTTTTTTTTACACGGTGGTCACCACTTATCAAGGCCAGTAAGCCACTCAGGGATAAGGGTTATTGCAAGTACATTACATTAGTGTGGAGATTTGAGGAAGTGTTTACTTAAGGGGGCGGTTCATTAGGAATTTGTTAACGTTGGACGTGAAGACATCCAAGTTGTAGTCAGGTGGGAAGCAGGCAGACGGTTAGAAAATATCTTTTTTACTAATTGTCATAAAATTGTAACCATAGTATATTACAATCTTCAAAAAGCCTGCAAATTTTCATGTAGTTTCGTCCCATTTCAATATTCAATTTGGCTCCAAGTATGTATGTTTGTGTGTGTGTATGTATATATATATATATATGACGCAATTTCCTTGGATTTTACTTGTGCGAATGGAAATTTTATTTACTTTTTTTGGAATTTACCGTCATTGGATACTTTACCTTACACCAGACTATCCATTCATGTGTTATCACCCTTTTCTTCACCATATTCCCTCTGCTTCACTTTTTGTTATCAAGTAAGATCTTTGACTTACTTGCAGTTTCATCAAATACTTTTGCAAGCAAAATCCGATCCCGCATTTTGCTAATTCCTACCCTCTGATGAGAAGGAAAGTATTTATTCGAAACTCCGCGGATTAAGGACTATCCATTTATCTAGTGTTTCCTTTTCAGATTAAATATGTTTTTAACTCTTTTTCAAAGTGTTTTTAACATGTTTTATTAACTATTTGCTCATTTTATATATATATGTATATATTAAAAATTAAAAAAAAAGTTTACAAGTGTTTTTGATATAGATGTACATAAGAATACTTTGATAAGTATGTTTTACCTTGAATAGGGATGGTATAATAAAATTGTGGGGTCTCCGTTCGCGCCTGGCCTCCATAGAATGGAAATAGGCACAAACTTTAATAAAGACTTTTCATATCTATCTGCATAAGTATACTTTGATAATTATGGGTTGTTCGTTCGCACCTGACCTCCATAGAATGGAAATATGTCACAAAGTTTAACAAGGTTTTTTTTTTTTTAATATAGATCCACAGAATATTGTGATAAGTGTTTCAGTGTGAACAGGTATGGTATAATAAATTATGGGGTTTATCTATTTTATTTTTACTTTCATCATATTTTGCTTTGGTTTTGATACCCTCAAATTCGAAGCTATCTCTTTTACAACCCTTCCTTTTCATAAGCTATCATACTTTCATAAATCGGAATCCATTTTCTGTAGGCTGTTTTTGAACCCAATCAACGACGGGTACTTTTGCTAATATATATATATATAAATATATATAAATTAGTATGAGATTTAAATGTTACTTCAATAAATTGTAG
>NC_136527.1:3536540-3541540 GCF_053919585.1 Euprymna scolopes
ATCCCCGAAAACCGGCGCTGCTTTTAGTAAGAGATTCATTTATTTTTAATCTCATAATTTAGGACGCTGTCAGTAAGTTTACACGAGCGGTTTAAAAAAAAAAAAAAAACATACTTTTGTTTTTCATTCTTTTTTCATTATAGAATTTGTATAGTTTTAACAGGTGCTTCTGCAGTTTAATATTTCACAAAAATTTTGTTTACATTAGGGGAGGCGGTGGAGGATCAGGCTGCTTCTCCTTATGTAAACGAAAACATACACCCACACACGGTGGGGGGTACAAATTAAAAAAAAAAAAAAAGACGATATACCGTAAAAACAAAAGTAAAAACAGTATTAAAGAAAAAAAGAGAAATTGTTGAATGTCAAGATAAATAAAAAATAAAAAAAATTTTTTTAAATGTCGACCTGGTTAGGACAGAAGAAAAATGTAAATGTAAACGAATCTCGTAGTAGGTTTTCGGGGATGCTGAAAACGAATATCACAGTTAAATTTATTTTATGATATGAAGAAATTACTAAGTGACTAGAAAGTGGGTGCTCATTTTATGTTAAATTTTTATAGGAAAGTGATCCCCCACTTTTTGAAAAAGTAATTTCTTCATATCATGAAAACTACTTATCTGCCCCAAATTTAAATGTGGTATTCGTTTTCAAGCACCACCGAAAACCTTTAATAGTCGTCATTTTAAAGTTTTTTTTTGAGGAGTGAGAAAGAAACTTGACATTGACCAAATGTATAAGTCTGTTGCAAAGTCTTAATCTCAAGAGATTTCTTGGTTTTCGGTCCAAGATCAAAGTTTAGTATCTGTTTTGATGTTACACTTAGTTTTGTTCTTAGTTAGTGGAGGAAAAATCCTTCATGGCCGAGACAATTTCTAATTTTGAGAAGTTTTATATTACCACACAAGCAGAAAGGCCGGGCATATAAAATCAACAGTGGGTTCTTTGATATGACGGGGGTGCGTGCAAAATGAATATTTCTGTTAAGAGCGCAATTGAACCATGATACTGGACTTTTTCATTTCAAGCCATTATCTCTAAAAATAATTTTATAAAATCCAAAGTAGGTTCTCTACAGTGCAATGTAGACTACTATTGTAGACGAAGTTACTGCGGGGAGGCATGTGAAGCTTCGGGTTTGTATTACTGTACACATAGATTCGAAAAAGTTGTCAAAAAACAAATATATAACAAATAAATGGTATCAAAGGCAAGATAAGTTACTTTTCTACCAAACTGGATATATTTTTCGCGTTTTTATTCAATTTAACATGTTTATTCAGCTCGTAAACCATACAGTGTTTAGCGATGTATTGGAAAAATTCAAGATGGCGGCCGATTCTCTCTTTAACACCGTAAGTTTGGAAAAAAGGTGTAATAAATAATAAACTAGACAAAATATTGTTAGAAACTTGCTCAATATATATTAAAGTGACATAGGTTGACATATATTCGGTGTTTTTTTAATAGTATTTTGTCTAGTTTATTATTTATAACACCTTTTCCTGAACTTACCGTGTTAAAGAGAGAATCGGCCGCCATCTTGAATTTTCCAATACATCGGTAAACACTGTATGGTTTTCGAGCTGAATAAACATGTTAAACTGAATAAAAACACAAAAATTATATCCAGTTTGGTAGAACAGTAATTTATCTTGCCTTTGATAACATTTATTTGTTATATATTATAGAGTTTTCCAGGAAAATCCGTTCTGTTACTTTTTTTACTCATGTTTTTTTATGCCTCGTTCACTCACGGGGGACCATCACTTGTTTTAAGTTAAAACTTTTGCAATTTTTTTTTTTATTTAAAACTTTTACGATTTTTTTTTTAATTTAAAACTTTTGCAATTAATTTTTTTAAAACTTTTACAATTTTTTTTTAATTTAAAACTTTTACAATTTTTTTTTAATTTAAAACTTTTACAATTTTTTTTTAATTTAAAACTTTTACAATTTTTTTTTAATTTAAAACTTTTACAATTTTTTTTTAAATTTAAAACTTTTACAATTTTTTTTTTAATTTAAAACTTTTACAATTTTTTTTTAATTTAAAACTTTTACAATTTTTTTTTAATTTAAAACTTTTACAATTTTTTTTTAATTTAAAACTTTTACAATTTTTTTTTAAATTTAAAACTTTTACAATTTTTTTTAAATTTAAAACTTTTACAATTTTTTTTAAATTTAAAACTTTTACAATTTTTTTTAAATTTAAAACTTTTACAATTTTTTTTTAATTTAAAACTTTTACAATTTTTTTTTAATTTAAAACTTTTACAATTTTTTTTTAATTTAAAACTTTTACAATTTTTTTTAATTAGTCATTCGCTTTTTATTTAAGTAAATGCAAGAGTTGGCTTTATTTCTCGCATTATACTTTTAGCAGGATAGTGCCTCTCACTTTTTTTTTTTTTTACAAAGGAGTCCCTCTTATAAAGGCCTGGAGGCCACTCGAGGATACGGGTTAATGGGTATACATTAGTACATGGGATTATAGCCTAGTAATCATAAGTAGTGGAGATTTTGTAAATTGGATTACTTAACGAGACCGTTCAAGAATTTGTTTACATCGGACTTGAACACAGATTATAGTCAGTTGGAAAACCGGCAAATGGAACAGAGTTCCACAGGGTTGCTGTTCTTACAAAGAAGCTTTGTTCATGGAATCTACGATTAGGTTTAGGCACAGATAAAGAGTGTGGGAAATTATTGATAGTGGTTTTGGCTAGACGAGTGTTTCTTGTGAAAGTTTGGTGAGGGAGGGGCATTGATTAAATCTCAGACGAGCACTTGCCATGAAAATAACGATAAAGCAAAGACAGGCTCGCAACGTCTCTTCTGTGCGAAAGAGGTTGCAGGGAAGAGAAAAGGGCATGCTTTACGAGGCTATGAATTCTATTTTGAACTCTGTCAACGCAGGATAGGCTGCTTCTAGCAGCTCCTGCCCAGATGTGCCAACAGTACTCCATCATTTGTCGTACCTGGCTTTTATATAGATAGAGAATTGCATCAGGAGTGAGATATCTGCTGGAGCAGTAGAAGGATCCCTCCATTTTTCCAGCAGCCTTGGCAACGGATTTGATGTACGTGTTCCATTTTAGATCAGGAGTAAATGTCAAGCCCAGAAGCTTGTCAAAACATGGAGCCTCCTCAAGACGAGAGCCATCAATTTCGATTGATGCCAGATGGGGATCAGAACGTTGATGATGTAAAGATAGAAGCTTGGTTTTAGATGCATTAAAAGTAACCAGCCACTGCTTTCGCCATTGTACCAAGATCAGAGGAGAGAGAGAGACAGACAGACAGACAGACAGACAGAGAATTTGGTCATTCATGGCCTTTGATGTGTTGTCATAGATTGTAGTGTTGTCAACATAAATGTCTATGAATGATGTAAGGATGTGATTTGGAAGATCATTAATGTAGATCAGGAAGAGAGTTGGACCCAGAATGGACTCCTGGGGGACTCCAGCATTAATACTATAAGCTTCTGATTTCTGCCCATCAACTACTACTCTTATGAACCTATCAGAGAAATGATTTAATGATTGAGAAGACATTTCCAGCTATACCGTAGCTGGAGATCTTATGAAGTAGACCTTTATGCCATACCCTATCAAAGGCCTTTGATATGTCAAGAGCAATTGCCCTAGAAAGGAAGCCTTTGTCAAAAGATTTGCTAATCCTATGGGATATAACTGTCAGCACATCAGCTGTAGATCTAGCAGAACGGAAACCATATTGCATGTCACTAAGGTTATTTTTGCTGAGGTGGTTGACTACTTCTCTATTTAACAGATTCCAGCAACTTACTCATGACGCACAGGTGACTTATTGGCCTGTACTGAGAGGGGGATGACCGATCACCAGAATATCTTAATACAGAGCATACTGATGAGGTTTTCCAGGGTGTTGGGTAGCAATTCTCCTTAAAACAATGCTTTGTAAGTATGGGCGCTAGTTCAGGTTGAAGCTTTTTCAGCACTATAATAGGAATGCAGTCAGGGCCAGTTGCTTTACTGGAATCAAGGTTTTTGATTAGCTTGGCAGCATCACGCACAGATATGTGTATGTCGCATCTCATACAGTCGGAAAGAAGAGGGGTTGACGGTCCTGGTCGCATAAGATAGAATTAGCTGCAAAGTTCTTGGCAAAGAATCTGGCTTGTCTGATGCTGACGAGATTACCTCAGTCCATTGATGATAGTTGGGATAGAGCACACGCTTCTGTTCAGGACCCTGTTTGTTATTTGCCAAAATTGGTGGGAACCAAGCTGCTGCTCAGCTACTTTAGACTTAAAAGACTGAGCATACAACTCTCTCGCATTTTTTATTACTCTTTTACAGTGGTTGCTGGCATTCCTTGAGAGCGCTTTTAGTCTCGGTACTTCTATTACGTTGGAAGCAATGGAAAAAGTGATTTCTGCGCGCAATGGCAGCAGCACATTCTGGAGAGGACCACAGCTGGCTGTTAAGATTTTTGCTGGAATATTTTGTCTCTTTGTCCTTGGGTGATGTTTTCTGACAAAGGGCGGGGAATTGCTGTTGTATCACTTTTATCGGTCAATTTTTACGACCTGCCCAAGCGTAGTATAAACACCCCAACCACCCCATGTTAAGAACGGCTTTCGGAATAAACACGCTCCCAACCTTCCCATGTTAAGAACGGCTTTTGAGGTTGGACGTGTTTATTCCAAAAGCCGTTCTTAACATGGGGAGTGGGGGGGTTAGACCTTGAAGATTTAGTTATTTATTCTTAGCTCTTTGCAGCAAGTGTCTTCATGCATTGTCTGGAGCTATGTATAATGTTTAATATGCGTGTGTGTATGTGTGATTGCGCGTGTGCGTAATTTGTAGTGTGTGTGCGTGCGTATGTGTAATATGCGCGCTCGCGCGCGTATGTATGTATATATATATACATATATATAACTACTTCATTTATTCACATAAATTTAATATACGAAAGTATAGATTTATGCGTAAACTTTAAGTATT
>NC_136527.1:3546540-3551540 GCF_053919585.1 Euprymna scolopes
TAATTTTCCAATACATCGGTAAACATTGTATAGTAATACAAACCCGGAATTTGATATTACGTTTAATACTGGGCAACGCCGGGTACATTTTCTAGTATATAAATAAAACTAATCAGTTTTTTTTTTTTTTTTTTTTTTTTTTTTTTTTTTTTTTTTTTTGACAAAAATAAAACGGGCGGACCTGAACGAGCCCCTCCCCACCCCATGCCGTAAAAAAAAAAAAAAAAAAGAGCGGTCAATTTTTTAAACTTTGACCCCTGTTATGAACCCTTAAAATTTATTGTTTGGGGCTCAAATCAAGTTAAGTTAGATCCATGTCCAAAGAACCTATATCTAAAATTTCAAATGTTTGGACCCAAAATTGTCGGAGGAGCTTGGTAGAGTTCTCAAATGTCAAATCGTTGAACTTTAACCCCTTAATCGCCAAAGTTAATTTAATTTATTGGGAATTATTTCCGACATTGACATTTTAAAGACGTAGTTATGTCCCCCTAAAAACTTCAAGACAAGAATCTACTCTTCACAAAATAAAATAATTCGGTCATCCCAATCAGCTTGAAAAAATAATTCTGTGTAGACAAAAAAAATGTGCTTTTTTTTTTTTTTTTTTTTTTTTTTTTTTTTTAATATTTAAACAATAACAAAAAAAAAACTTAGTAATAAACTGAAAACGATTCATTTGTTTTTAAAATTCTTAAAACGGCTATACAGCAACTTTGACCGCTTCGAATTCAAACTTCAGCCACACCTTTAGAAACAAAAAAGCCCCACCACCCCCCTCAGAAAAAAAAAAAAAAAAAATGCAAATCCAAAAATTAGACTTAACTTCTGGAGGGGGACCCTGCATGCTTGGCTTGTTTCATCTGAAAAAGGTTATTAAAATGGAAAGGTCCGGAAAAGTCCTTGAAAATGGACATTGAAAATCCGTAATGGAGTACTGTTGCTACATTTGGTCTTCAGCATCTAGTGGGGAAAGGGGCTGTCCTTTTCTCCTCTTTGCAACTTGTTTCTAACGTGAGACGTTGCAAATGTACCTTTGCTCTTTCATTACACCCCTGCAACCTCTCTCCCACAGAAGAGATGTTGCAAGCCTATCCTTGTTTTATCGTTATTTCCATGGCAGGTGCTCGTCTGAACTCCAATCTCTGGTCCCCCCTCGCCAATCTTTCACGAAAAACACCCGTCTAGCTGAATCCACTGTGAAAAATTTCCTCCACTCTATATCTGTGCCTAAATCAAAACGCGGATTCCATGAACAAAGCTTCTTTCTTAGAACTGCACGCCTGGGGAATTCTGTTCCGTCTGCCTGCTTCCCACCGGACTACAACTTGGATGTCTTCAAGTCCAACGTTAAAAATTCCTAATGAACCGCCCCCTAAAGTAAACACTTCATCAAATCTCCACACTAACGTAATGTACTTGCAATAACCCTTATCCCTGAGTGGCTTCCTGGCCTTGATAAGTGGTGATCACTGTAAAAAAAAAAAAAAAAAGCTTTCTACTTTAATAGTTTCTCCCCTCAAACAGTTAGACTTTGGAATTCCCTTTCCGCTTCCTGCTTCCCTGACTTTGCTGATATGCAGAAGTTTAAATGTAATGTAAACCAACATCTTGTTAATCTTTCCTAGGCATGGCCCCAAATAGCAGCCCTGCCCCTTGCGTCCAAGCGGCAATATGCCTTGTTAGGGGTGAACATGAGTAGTTAATAAAAAAAAAAAAAAAAAGTGTTTAATGCTGTTTTTTTTTTTTTTTTTTTTTACAGTGGTCCCCACTTATCAAGGCCCGGAAGCCACTCGGGGATAAGGGTTATTGCAAGTACATTACGTTAGTGTGGAGATTTGATGAAGTGTTTACTTAAGGGGGAGGTTCATTAGGAATTTGTTAACATTGGACTTGAAGACATCCGAGTTGCAGTCAGGTGGGAAGCAGGCAGACGGAACCGAGTTCCACAGGCATTCTGACGGACAAAACCTCTTCTTATAGGGCGTAGGCGCACCTAAGAGAAAGAGAAGTTCATTTTTCAACAGTACCGGTCGGACAACTGCAGGTCGCCCTTTGCTACTCTGTAAAATAAACAAGAGACAGGGAGGGGAAAAGGGAGGCTCTTGCAGTAGGGGGTTTAGGGGAAAAAGGGGGCAGTCTGTACCGTATTTATTGCTCTCAAACCCCCTTCCTGGTAACTTCAAACTTTTTTCTTTTTTTCTTTGTTAGCTTTGGATACGGTTTTTTTTTGGGGGGGGGGGGGGTGATATCCGGGTAGTACTAGCTAGATTTTTCTACAGAAAAAAAGTAGGATATTTAGGGGCCACTTTTAAAAATGTACCTATTTACTTGTCTCCCTGTGAAGGCTGACAGACACAAGGTTGTTATATATACTAGCAAAAGTACCCATCGTTGATTGGGTTCAAAAACAGCCTACAGAAAATGGACTCTGATTTATGAAAGTATGATAGGTTATGAAAACGAAGGGTTATAAAGAGATAGCTTCGAATTTGGAGGTATCAAAACCAAAGCAAAATATGATGAAATTAAAAATAAAATAGATAAACCCCATAATTTATTATACCATACCTGTTCACACTGAAACACTTATCACAATATTCTGTGGATCTATATTAAAAAACCTTGTTAAACTGTGTGACATATTTCCATTCTATGGAGGTCAGGCGCGAACGAACACCCCATAATTTTATTATACCATATTTCTTCAAACTGAAACATAATTATCAAAATATACTTACACAGATAGATATGAAAAGTCTTTATTAAAGTTTGTGCCTATTTCCATTCTATGGAGGCCGGACGCGAACGTAGACCCCACAATTTTATTATACCATTCCTATTTAAGTTAAAACATACTTATCAAAGTATCATTATGTAAATCTATATCAAAAACACTTGTAAGCGTTTTTTTTTTTATTTCCATACTTTGTGGACCAGGCGCGAATGCAGACCCCACAATTTTAATGAACCACCGTTCTGCCAGATCAAACATACCCATTCCTGTGTCTCGATACATCTATCATTATATGTAATCAGTTTAAAATAGTCAACCATATAGGAACCTATTCGTGACCACACATTCAGCTTTATATTATATATATATATATATATATATATATATATATATATATATATATATATATATATATATATATTAGATATAGATTTGTGTTTTTGTGTATTGATATTCATATTAAAAACCCTTTTTTATTTAAAAAGAAAATACAACTTTGTTACATATGGGTCATAGAATTGCATTCATCTGCAAAAAATCTAGCTAATTTGCATATTCTTTTAAACATTCATTTTTATTAATTCCCTATTAGTTTTTCGGTTTTCTTATGGAATGATCATCTTTAGAGTTAACTATTACGTGTATTTATATTCATGCAGATATTCTACATGATTTATACTTGCATAATATTTGCGTAAAAGGTTATAATACACACAAACGTTTCTATATATATATTTATGTATGCGTATATATATTTGTTTTTAAAAAATTTTGCCTACCAAACTCCTAAGCTTTTGGTCATGAAACTTAATATATAGGGTATTTGAACCCATGCGTAACTTTATTTGGGTTTTTGTCGGAGAAATCGAAATTTGTCAGATGAAGGACGAATGACGGCATTATGATTATGCATGCTTAACGTAATAGCTATCGGTTCATGTTTTAATTTGTAGCTTTGCAGCAAACAGGTCTTCATAGCCCAGGCATTAATGTCAAAGGAAAAAGTATATCGTAAGCTAAACATTTTGGTTTCGATTCTCGGTGGTGGCCCACATTGTTTTTAATTTTTTAAATCATTATTATATATATATATATATACTAGCATTTCAGCCCAGCGTTGTCCGGGTGTTTGGATGTGTAGGGTGACCAAAAAAAAAAAAAAAAAAGTTGTAGTAGGAAGGCAGGCTCAAACCCGTACCGCAAAGGAGGAAAAGAACGGGGTAAAAAAAAAAAAAAAACTTGCCGTGTTTGCTGTTACGACCACCACCAAACCGGAAGTGACGTAGGTTTAAATTAAGGCTAGACAATCAAGAGGATGACTTGCGAAAATATTTGAAAAAAAGCCCCCACCCCCACCCTTGTAAAAATCTGTCGCCTCTGTCGAAAGTTTTAGGCAGACATGCAAACATACATGAGGATTGCAACGTCTTATCAGACGAGTGCCACTCCCTCAGACATTTAAAATCCATGAGCCCAAATGCCTGAGGAAGTCTCTATACAAAGATGATGTTACAGAGTCTTAGCTTTGTACGACAGCTAAGTCTCTCTCTCTCTGTTCAAAATGTTGATCCAGCAACAAGCAAGAGCAAGATAGCCAGCAACAAATTAAACTGCAGACCAGCTTAATGCGGGTACTGGTCTTCCGCTTTGTTTTTTAAATCAGAGATTTGCTTCTCCTAGAAAGGTTGCCTTCACCACGGCTTACGGGAGCCCTCTCTACCCCAAAACATACATACATTTATATATTGGCAACTAAAACTTTTCGACCCAAACCGATAAAAAAGCTTGCCCTATCTCTGAATAGCAAATTTCAAATGTTTAGACCAGAAATTGTCAGAGTAATTTGGTAGAGACCTCAGAGGTCAATTTTTTTTTTAAAACTTTGACCCCTATTATGACCCCTTAACATTTATTGTTTTGGGCTCAAATCAAGTTATTAAGTTAGATCCATGTCCAAGGAACCTATATCTAAAATTTCAAGTGTTTAGACCCAAAATTGTCGGAGGAGTTTGGTAGAGTTCTCAAGGGTCAAATCGTTGAACTTTGACCCCTTAACAGCCAAATTTCTGGCCGAAAACCGATAAAGATTTTCCCAAATCTCAGTACCCTGTATATCCAATTTCGAGTCTGTAGACTTAAAATTGACAGAGTTATTGCGTGGGGAAATGTACACACAGATACACAGACACGTTCCCTTTTATAGATATAGATAGATTGGGTATTGTGAAATCTGTATTAATCCAAAATATTTAAGTGTGTTTTA
>NC_136527.1:3556540-3611540 GCF_053919585.1 Euprymna scolopes
GCTTGGAAAAACGGGGGTGGAATTATTCAATATTTTTCAGGAAATTTCTGACACACTTGCAGGGGCAGATAAATGCAATTTCATGTCAGAATTGAAAATAAATGTTTTTGTTTTGTTTTTTTTAAGTTCAGAATTTATTACGAAAATTTTAAATTTTGAAAAAGTTTTCTCAAACTTCGCACGCATTTCGTTTTTTTCTTGTTTTATAAAAATATTTTAAAAAAATAAAAAAAAAAAGTATATCAGCGCTTCTACACTATTAGGACGAAATTTCGGAAATCGTAAAACTGAATTTCACATGAAAACAATGGTATCTACGTATTCCTCGTATTTTTAAGATGATTATATCCAAAAATTACGAAAATCAATAAAGTTTAAAATTATTTATTAAAGAAAATTCAAAATAGAATTTGAAAACGATTGTAAAAAACACAGAGTTCAAAAGGGAGGTAATTTTTCTGTTTCGATTTAAAGAAGATGGCAGCAATTTTTCACCTGCTAACATAATTAAATTTGAAAGGTCTCCATGTATGTGCAAATATATAATGTGTACATACCTGCTTGCCTTCTCCAGCTGATGATATCCTCTTGTCGCTGGTCTCCATCTCATGGGGCGTGATATTTACTGCTCACAGATGCATCGATAACACGAGATGGATTTGAAGCTTCGATCCTTTTATTAAAGGCAAGCCTATCATGTCGAAACCTGGTTGTCACGGAGGAAGCCTAATCCCCCTGTCTGCTTTCTCTGCAGCCCAGAATCCAACTCTCAGCCCATGTGGTCGTCGATCGGAAGACGACGACCACAATTCCTGTTACCCCTAATTTCCAGTGCATCTAACTAGGTTGACAAAAGGTGACTTGAGTTTGACGGATGTCAAATCTAACCTTCTGTGACCCCACTAAACTCGCTGATGGGAATTGAAAATATACCTACATAACTTACTATTTCTCCAAACTACCTAGATAGCATTTAAGCTGGGATTCCCAATACTACAGTGCCACTTGGATGTGATGTAAAGTCGTTCAGTAGGAAGGGGAACCAACACCTAATCTCAGTTGCCAAGATAAAGTTTTAAAAAAATAGTTTTTTTTCTTTGTAACTACATTTGTATTCTCATTGCTACAGCCGTAACGTCATCCACAACTCTAACGTGATCTCGAACGTTGTTTTTGTCTCTAAAGTGATAAAAACAGGAAAATAAAAAAGCAAATGAAAAAATATGATATAAATACATCAAAATAACATCAATCTGTTACCTGAAACTCTGAGCTTATGATGCAGCCCTGGCATCCACTGCTCCACGACGACGTCATCAAAATAACATTGTGCTTTTTTTCTATTTCTATTAAAACACTAGAGGATGACCTCCAATCTGTAGCTGCAAGCCAGGTTGTTTCCCCCACCCCATTATGCGCTTTTTTTTATACTGAAACGCGTAACGAAGACGTGGTGATCAAAATATCTCGAAAATAGCGCGTAAAAGTCGGGCAAATTAAAGATAGCCGTGACCCCCGTTCTTAAGTCGTAGATATTATGATTTAGACAGCATATAAAAAATTTTAAAGAGTGAGCCAACCGAGAAACCCGGTGTAAAAAGCCTTTGGCGGACATACAAAAAAAAATGCACACACACAAACTAACACCCATTTTCGCTTTTATATATAGATTAGATTTCTTATTACTTCTATTTGTTTTTATTATGTGCACATATATATATATATATATATATATATATATATATATATATATAAAAAATATATTTGTGGTCATCGACATACAGGCCTGTTTCGTTGTATCACAACTCATCAGTGCCACTAGACTAGCACCTATCCCAAAGCCGAGGATCGAACCTAGAACTGTCGTGATGACAGTCAGCAGTTCTACCCCCTGACCATGGAAGCGGTGCCCGCAACTACTCTGTCCGAATGTCTATTTAAATAAACATCCGTCCGCCACTCGTAAAGTGCTCAAACGTTTGTAAACAAACCACGAGCTTCGCATTTTTTTCAGCCAAATTAACGAGTGAGATTATTTACGATAGTGCTCGACCCATATATATATATATATATATACACACATACACACACACATTTAATTTTTTTTTTTTTTTTTTTCTTTCAAATAAATGTCTAATTTTTATTTATTTTTTCTTTTTTCTTTTTATTTTTTTTTTTCTTTCAAATAAATGTCTAATTATTTTTATTTTTATTTTTTTTAGTAGTGAATGGGCCTTGGAGTTTCCTGCCTTCTTTCCTTTGTTCAAAACGGACGGCTACTCTCACCATGGAAAGCCAAATGACCAGTTTTATAAATGCTAGCCAGGAGGAAGAAAATATGGAACCACTTGACCTTAGTGTTCACTCAAATAAACGGCACTCTGAAGAACCTGGAATCTTTCAAGAACGTCCCTTATGTTTGATAAAATCTTGCGGTTGCCAAAACGGTAGCCTGCATCCCCGTCTACCCCTACTGCATCATCATCACCAAATATCTTGCACTGCAGTGGCGACATCCGACAGCTATTTATGGCGGATCGAGGACCCGTCAAAGCAATTGCAATCTGCTTCGGAGACGCTAATTCCTTGCCCCGTTCGGGGCTTACCATCACGTGAGGATCATCTCCAGCAGCAGCAGCAACAACAACAACAGCAACAACATCAGTATCTTCTCAACCGACCCCAGTCCTGCCCAATAACCTCATCAGCTGCAAAATGGTCTCGCTTTCATGGTCTCCCACAAAATAATCCCGGTGCTGAGAGCCTTCAAGAAAGCAGGTGTGACCCACAGGTGCCGAAAGACATGTGGGATCCAAAGAAGGACTCTGTTTCAACTCCTGTGACGTCGGAGGACAAATACGTAAAGATGGCGACAAGCGATCTCTCGAGAACCACCCCACAGCAAACAAAGTTATCTACGGAACTGAAAGAAATCGACAGTATGGAAGAAGATACTGAACCCGTCGAGGCGGAATCGCCAAGCTTATCCAAGACGCCTGGCATTCTCCAATGGGCACCCTTGAGTCCGACCAGCTCTGTAAATCGGGAACCCGAGAACTATCTAAACTTGATGCACCACCTTCTGCAAGGTTGTGCAACGGTAACAGACACATCCGTGACGACGCGGAACCAGCATGACACTGGTAGCAATCATGGTTCTGCAGGCCAACGTGATTCTGACCATTCAGAGATTGGTGCCCGGGAGAAAGACAATGAGACTCCTATGGATCAGGACAGTGATGACTCCTCGAGTCATCAAGCGAACGACGGTGTCTCTGCGTCAAAAGACACCGCCTCGTCGAATGGTGGTAAAGAGGATGGCATAGAGGAGGAGACGTCTGAGAATACGAACAACAGTACCGATGATTCTTCAGCGAAAAAGTCCCCAGCTGCAGAACTGAAACCGGCCAAGGTGACAAAGGTCAATGCACTGGATTATTTGATATCGAAATATTTAGTTCAGAATGTGGACGTACCTTACAAACCTTGCAATCGGAAAATTCGAGAATTATTAAACAGCGGGGAGACGAAGATCTGTTTTATGGACCTTATCGAACTGCAAATAGAGAAAAGTTTCACTGTACCTGGTTAAGTGTGAAAGGGGTTGAGGGTAGAAAAAATACCCCTGGAGAAATGAAAAAAAACATTTTTTTAATTGGGGCCCGAGCAGGCAAGATGAATTTGTTTTTTCAAAAAAATTTAATAAATTGTAAGTTCGAGACCCCAAATATATGGATCGGCTAAAAAGAACGGATTTAACTGAACACCACATTTGACTTCACTCTTTTTTTTTTTTTTTTTTTTTTTTTTTTAAGACAGTCGATTTTAGAATGTCTTCTTTTTGAGTGTTGTCATATTAAGTGAAGTGACAAATCCGTTCTTTTTAGATGCTAAAAAAATAAATTGTAAATTCGAGATCCCAAATATATCACAGCTAAAAATAACGGATTTAACTTAACGCCATATTTGACCTCACTCTATTTTTTTTTTTTTTTTTTTTTTTTTTTTTTTTTTTAGACAGTCAATTTGAAAAAATGTCTGTTTGAGTGTCCTCATATTAAGTGAAGTGATAAATCCGTTCTTTTCAGATGCTAAAAAAATAAATTGTAAACTGAATACTCTAATTATGAAAGCTATTAAGAGGGAAAAATTTAGCTTGGCACTGTATCTGACATCGCTCAAATTTTAAGAATTTATTTTTAAATTAAAATTTTTTTATTTTTTTATGAAGACCAAGAAAAATTCTAAACTGTTTTTTTTTTTTTTTTTTTGTTTTTTTTTTGTTTTTTTTTTTTTTTTTTGGAGTGCTGTATATATCTATATATAGTGTCAGGCTAAATTCGTTCCTTTCAACTGCTAATGTAATAGGCGTGCTGGAATTAAATTTGGTACCTCCCATCCTCCCACCTCCAAATATTAAGGTGTTTTAAGAATGAACTCTTTTATCCGGAATATAAGCAAACATCTATATTTTAATGTGTTAAATGGCATGATGTAAGTTTAAATGTTCGGTTTTTATTCCTAGAAAAAAAATATACTTGAATAAAAAAAAAAAATGTTTTTTTTTTTTTTTAATTAAATAGCTTATTTAGAATTATTTTAAAATAAAAAAAAAATTACAGAAAATCCAAACTAAAAACAAAAAACTTTATAATGTATGTAATCATTACAAAACGAAGATGTCATATTCCAAAAATCACTTAAATTGATCAGGTAAAATATTTGGAAGCATCATTTTTATTTATCTTAAAGCTGTAGACACCCTATGCACCTATCCAAACTCTAGACACAGAAATGATAAGTTAAAATCACTCAGATTCCAGTTGAATAATACAAGGAAAATTTGCTGTCACTCAGATTGTGACTATTTTGTTTATTTTTAGCTGGACATACATACATACTCACAGACAGACACTTGCTCTTTATATAATAAAAGATGTTTCTATTTACTTTAAACATTGTAATTCCACTTTCTTTTTTTTTTTTTTTTTAAAGAAAATTAAACTTTATGACCGTGAGAAAGAGGATATGTTGATTCAAATTTTGCCAAAATTCAAGGGAGACAATTCACTTCGACTACAGAGATTGCGTTTGCATTTAAAATAACTATTTTTGATGGCTAAAAAAATAAAATTTGATTTTCTTGCTAAAAAAAAGAAAAACCTACCAATTTAAGTGATTTTTGGAGTGTGACATTTTCATTTTGTGATGAATACATACGGCATAAAAAAATTTTTCTTTTTTATTCATTTTTTGGTGCTTATTAAACTATAGTCGACAAATCGATATTTTATATCCTTTTAAGCATAAACAATATTACATACTTGTCATGTTGAAAATAGTAATATATCCAAAAATTATGCAAAATCATAGAGTAGAAGAACAAATATTGTAGCCATGACAAAATCTAAAATATTCATAAAAATTACTTTTAACTGATGATTTTCCGTAATTTTTGAATATATTACTATTTTCAGCATGACAATTTGGTACGTAAGATTGTTTTGCTTAAAACGAGATATATATATATTTTTTTTTTTTTTTTTTTAAATTTTTAAATCAATCTGTCAACTGTATCTTGACAAGCACCTTTTTTTTTTTTTTTTTTTTTTTTTTTAATGTAATCTTAGATAAGCAGAAAAAATTAGGCCCAGGGATACGAGATGAAATAAAAAAAAATATACGTAAAGTCAGACCTGTAAAATTGGGACCCCCAATTACCATACATCTGAAAGGGACATAGTGGTGACAACTTTGTAAAAAAAAAAAAAAAAAAAAAAAAAAAAAATTTGATACTGTATCTGATGTCACTTTTTTTCTTTTTTTTTTTTTTTTTTTAGACAGTGTTTGAGTTCTGAGTGTCGTCATATTCAGTGTAGTGCTAAATCTGTACTTTTCAGATGCTAGTATAATGAGGGTTCTAAAGTGTAATAGCTCCTCTCTCTCTCCAAATATTAAAGTGTTTCCAACCAAACAGGCATTTGCTATGATTATACCTGCGTCTAACGGTAAAATGATGAGGATGAAAATTTTAAAGCCAGCATCGTGCATCAGCTTAATTGCCCCAAAGAGGATTCGAAACCATGACTTCAAATCTGAAATCATCTTTGTTTTGTTTTTTTATTTGTTTTTTTTTTTTTAATTAAAATTATTTGAAAACCAGAAAATGCTAAGGAAAATTTTTATTACATATCTTTTTTTTTTTCTGATACTTTCAATGTTGAAACGCACTCTTATCAAAGAAGACTATTGCTTTTAGGTTTTTTTTTTTTTTCTTTGTTTATTTTTTAATTTTAGATGTAATAGTCCTTGGATTAAATCCTCGTGAAGTGAAAAAAAAAATGTCTGTTCTTATTGGCAACAGCAGTTAATCTGAATCGATATGCACATTACACTAGTTAGTGAATTTTAATTTTATTTTAATTTTTTTATTTATTTATATATATTTTTTTTTTTTTTTTTACAAAGGATCAGCACTTATCAAGGTCTGGAGGCCACTCAAGGATAAGGGTTATGAGTGTACATTAGTCAATGAGACAATATCGTCATAATCATTAGTAGTGGAAATTTGGTAAATTGGATTACTTAAGTGGAACGGCTCATCAAGAACTTGTTTACATTGGACTTGAAGGCTACCATATTGTAGTCAGCTGGAAAGCAGGAAAACGGAAGACAGTTCCACAGGCATGCAGTTCTAAGAAAGAAGCTTTGTTCATGGAATCTACGTTTAGGTTTAGGCACAGATAAAGAGTGGGGGAAATTGTTGATAGTGGTTTCAGCTAGACGGGTGTTTTTCGTGAAAGTTTGGCAAAGACGGGGATCATAGATTGGAGCTCAGCCGAACACTTGCCATGGAAATAATAGTTGTCACATCTTGGAAGACATTTTCTTGGTTAAAATTAAAATTTTGTGCGCATTATCCGTCAAAGAATCATATTTGGAGGCATTGTTGTTTATTTTTAGCTGGGCATGCATGCATACATACATGATGATTGCAAACGTCTTGTCAGACGAGTGCCACTCCCTCAGACACTTAATGTCCATGAGCCCAGAAATGACTTTTTTCTTCTTAGTCCTACTGGTGAATTCACAAGCTCACGCAGGCATGATACTGAAGACGGTCATTGAGATCAATTATTACATTTTTCCAGCATTTCAAGCCTCCATACGTCATAACTTTTCCATCACCACAGGACCATTTTTATAGACAAATGCCTGAGGGAGTATCTATACACAGGTGATGTTACAGAGTCTTAGCTTTGTACGACAGCTAAGTCTCTCTCTCGGTTAAAAATGTTGAGATCCAGCAACAAGCAAGAGCAAGATAGCCAGCAACAAGTTAAACTGCAGACCAGCTTAATGTGGGTACTGGTCTCCCGCTTTGTTTTTTAAATCAGAGATTTGCTTCTCCTAGAAAGGTTGCCTTCACTACGGCTTATGGGAGCCCTCTCCACCCCAACACACAAACACACATGGTGCTAGTTGGCCGTTGACCCCGAAAAAGGGTTCATTCGCCCTTTGGAAGGTCTTGTTTTTAATCCTTCAGGGAGACTAGCCACCCTCCTCACCAAACAAGTCTGGTGGGGGAACCAGTTTAGTCGCCGGTGACCCGACCATGAGGCAGGTAGTACTGGGTTACATGGTACTAGTAGCATATGACATGACCTGACACATACATACATACATACTCACAGACAGACACTTGCTCTTTATATAATATGTTCCTATTTACTTGCCTCTCCCCCATAAGGGCAGAGTTAGACACAAGGTCGGTTTTTAATGTGAGGAAAATTCAACTCCCCTAAAAGGCCACTTTGGATAGGAACAAAAATAAAAATTGTTTTAGTTATGAAAGATTTCTCCTCTACTGACCGAGGAAAGATTTCTCCTCTGCTTCCCTCCAGACTACAACTTGGAAGTCTTCAAGTCCAATGTTAACAAATTTCTAATGAACCGCCCCCTTAATTAAACACTTCATCAAATCTCCACACTAACTTAATGTACTTGTAATAACCCTTATCCCTGAGTGGCTTCCGGGCCTTGATAAGTGGTGACCACCGTGTAAAAAAAAAAAAGACAAAAGGTGAAGTGTAGTATCAGAACAGATACCACACTTTGCTCCAAACCGAAAGGCTAAGTTATACTGGATGTTATCCAGGCAGCTATTTCGCCCGCCACATCATGATACAGTTAGATAAAGCAGTAGTCAGCAATCTAACCTGTACGCTATCTCGGTCACTATGAAACTAAAATAGATTACTTTATATAGTTTTACATTACCGATTACCAAGAGAGCTCTATTCTAATTAGCAAACGGCATGGTTTTATGCTAAGTGGTAACCGGTATTTCTTCTACTAGAGAACTGAATTCGCAAATGTGGAGGAAATTTGGTCATGCCACGTATACTGATGTAAGCTTACGATAAAATGGAAACACTATATTTTTTTTTTTTTTTGTACATTACTGATTACCGAGAGAGCTCTATATTAATTACAAAAAGTAAAGGCGCTATGCTAAGTGGAAACTTAGTTCTTCTACAAAAGAGCTCAACTTGTAAATGTCGAAGAAACGTCATCTCAGCTACTTTGTGGAAACGCCATATTATTTTGCATTACTGACTACCAAGAGAGCTCTATACTAATTACAAAAATGTAGTGGAAACTGTTATTTCTTCTATTAGGGAGCTCTATTCGCAAAATGTGGAGGAAACTTCATCTCGTCAGCTATTTTGTGGAAAAGCAATATTATTTTACATTACTGACTACCAAGAGAGCTCTATACTAATTACAAAAATGTAGTGGAAACTGTTATTTCTTCTATTAGAGAGCTCTATTCGCAAAATGTGGAGGAAACTTCATCTCGTCAGCTATTTTGTGGAAAAGCAATATTATTTTACATTACTGACTACCAAGAGAGCTCTATACTAATTACAAAAATGTAGTGGCTTTATGCTAAGTGAAAACTGTTATTTCTTTAGAAAGCTTTATTCACAAAATGTTGAAACTTCGTTTCGTCAGCTATTTTGTGGAAAAGCAATATTTACATTACTGACTACCGAGAGAGAGAGCTCTATACTAATTACAAAAAGTAGTGGCCTTATGCTAAGTAGAAACTTCTTTTACTAGAGAGCTATGTGGAGGAAACTTAAGTCTTGTCACATATATAGATGTCAGCTATTTTATATTCTTGATAAAATGGGAATATCCTAATATTTGAACACGCAGACCCGTTTAGGGTGGGGGAGAGGAGTTTTGTTGGGTATGTCATTGTATATTCCATATTTTGGAAGACATTTTTCTTTGTCATGTCAGTTGTGTGGACCAAGTCATGACAGAAGAAATCAATTGTTTTTGTTTTTTTGTATTTGGCAGCCATCTTTCACTGGAAATAGAAAAAAAAAATACACAATTCTTTTTTATTGTTTTTCAAAAAAAAAAAAAAATTTCAAAGAAAAAAAAAACAACTCATGATGCTAAAAAAAAGACATTGTTAATTTTTCTTTTTAAATTTGTAGTTACATTTATGACGGAGATTCGAAATAGAGGTTGTAAATATATATATATAGTTTTAAATATAATGGGTGGAAGTCTCTCGAGAGGTTTTTTTTTTTTTTTTTTTTTTTTTTACAGTGATCACCACTAATCAAGGCCCGGAAGCCACTCAGGGATAAGGGTTATTGCAAGTACATTACGTTAGTGTGGAGATTTGAAGTGTTTACTTAAGGGGGCGGTTCATTAGGAATTTGTTAACATTGGGCTTGAAGACATCCAAGTTGTAGTCCGGTGGGAAGCAGGCAGACGGAACAGAGTTCCACAGGCGTGCAGTTCTAAGAAAGAAGCTTTGTTCATGGAATCCACGTTTTGATTTAGGCACAGATAAAGAGTGGTGGAAATTTTTCAGTGGATTCGGCTAGACGGGTGTTTTTCGTGAAAGATTGACGAGGGGGGACCAGAGATTGGAGTTCAGACGAGCACCTGCCCAGATATGGCAGCAGTATTCCATGTTTCTTTCAGTTATCATCTCATCAGGAGAAAATCGATAGCGTAAAAATAATAATACTATGTCGAAAGTAAAGAGTTCTGATGGGGAACTATTGAATGTGCCAAAAATTACAGGGACACTAAAATAAAGTTTATTAACGTTTAAAGAACGATTAAAATAATTGCACAACGAGGGGGGGAACGGGAGAAAAGATTCAGTTTCCCAAAGAGAAACACTGCGTTAGATGTTTCTTTCTGCCGGCACAAAGAAGGTTTCCGCATCACAATAGAGACAGACTCCAAAATCTTTAAATGATTTCTGGAGTCCGCTCTTTGTAGCACCTCGAACCATTCAATTTTATATCTATCGGCACAGCTCGGGTTGTCAACCAAATGCTGGTCAATAGCAGAGTCCAAGGTTGCAGAAGGAGGGAGACTACCAAACCCCATCCTCCCTTGTCTGATGAAAACAACAAGGTTGTTAGATAGTGCTTTCTTTGTGGTGTCGAGGGGTTCTGGGTCGCCTGAGGAAGTCTCATTGATTGTAACTGCTTACCCTCAAATAAAAATGAAATATATATATATATATATATATATATATATATATATATATATAGTAATGTGATTGATAATTTAAAATTCAAATTAGAATTACAAATTAAAAATCTGTTTCATAAGAAGGAACACAACAAAGCCAATAAATTGTACGATCGTTTCGGAAACGATGTTTTTATTGTGATAGACATTAAGCCACGGACAATAATTTTGACACATAGTTTTTTTTTTAAACAAAGTCTCCTCATCAGCAAAAGTATTGGGTGTTTTTTTTTTATATGTAAAAGACACCATAAATAAACCTAGCAATTTTATAGTAAGGCATATGTATCTTTTAATTGTTCGCCTTTTGAAAACCGTAATTATCGTCAAAGTATTCATTTGGATGTTGATTTCAGCTTATAAATGTACAAATATATATATATATATATATATTGTAATTCCACATCCCCATTTCAATATATATATAATGGAAAAATATAAAAAAAAATATAAAGCTTCTCTTCCAACTTTCGGATTTTTACCATGTCAAATATCTGTGGGAAAGAGGTTTCAGGGAAGAGAAAAGGGGCACCCCTTACTAGAGAGCTCTATTCGATTCAAATAAAAATGAAAAGGGGCACCCCTTACTAGGCTATTATAACCTCTGTCAAGGCAAGATAAGGTCTTTCTCGCTACTCCTGCCCAGATGTGGCAACAGTACTCCATCCTTGGATGTACCTGGCTTTTATATAGATAGAGAATTGCATCAGGAGTAATTGTAAGCTGGAAAACGGACTAACGGAAGAGTTCCACGGACGTGCAGTTCTGAGAAAAAAGTTTTGATAGTGTTTTTCATGAAAGTTTGATGGGGGGGGGGCAGAGCTCAGCCGAGCACTTGCCATGAAAATAATGATAAAACGGGGACAAGCTTGCAACGTCTCTTCTGTGGGAGAGAGGTTGCAGGGAAGAGAAAAAGGCATCCCCTACTAGGCTACGAAGTTTATTTTGAACTCTGTCAAGGCAGGATAAGGTCTTTCTAGCAGCTCCTTCCCAGATGTGGCAACAGTACTTCATCCTTGGACGTACTTAGCTTTTATACAATTAGAGAATTACATCACCAGTGAGATATCTACTGGAGCAGTAAAATGATCCAACCATATTTTCTAGCAGCCTTGGCAATGGATTTGATCAGGTTCACGATGCCATCTTGAAGACAGTCAGTAGAAAGCTGTTCTTAATTAGTGGAGAGGGGGGGGGTCATTAGAAAAAACAGATTTGCTTAAAAATGATGTACTTAACTTTTGGTGTATCGTACTGTCTTTTTTTTGTCAAAGGTACATACATCAGACATTTTTTTTTTTTTTTTTTTTTTTTTTTTTTTAGTGGGGGTGCTGGACTATCGCCAAAATTTTAATTTTAGTTACACCAGTGTAAAGTGTGTTTGTTTTTGCCACAAACCCATAAGGTTGAAGTGAACTCCAAAGATATTTAGTTTTTTCCCCACTGCAAGGACTCCGACACCAGGGACAGAAAGTAGGATTCAGCCGTCAGTGTGCCACCCCCTCCCACCCCACCACCACCACTGACCAGTCGCCATTTTCCACTGACCAGTCGCCATTTCCTGGTGAGGATGCCTCAGGTAATTAGCAATAAACTAACCCTTTCTCGAAAACAGAAAGCAAGGCCTGGGAGAGTGGACCTCCTAGAACTGCACAGAACACCGCAAAATCAACAAGGACCTGATCATTATAGGAATAGTCTAATCTTTGTTGATTTTGGGGGCCAGGGATAACGATCCCCAGCTAAGTTAAGAACATAATAGACACGATGTTACGTTGGAGATCTTAAATTTTTCTTTCTACTTCAAATGTCGAATTTTACGAAAATTTGCTAAATTCCTGAAAACTCCCGAGCTTACAAGAATTAAAACAGTTTCTAAAGTATTTAGTATTTAATAAGGATATTTATCATGTGGAAAAAAAAAATGCAAACGGTGAAAAAGAAAGATTAAAAGAAGTAACGTATGCAATAATTTTTTTTCTTCAGGAGTTCGTCTTTATTTTTCAGATTCCTAATAGAATCTAGGATAACGAAAAATAGTTTGATATTTCAGAAGCTCTCCCCTTCTCAAAAAAAATTTTTTTTTCCATGGAAGCAACATTTTTTTTTTTTTTTCGAGGGAAAAGTAAGATGCTAGGTACACATATAAGATTTTTTTTTTTTTTTTAACAGTAAAAAAAAAAAATGCACACCACCATTTTCGAATCTCAGTCGCATTTTTTTCTCTCCATTTAAAAATGTACAAAACCTCATTAGAAACCATTCTCAAAAAAAAAAAATTTTTTTTCTTTTCAGGGAAGCAACATCCCAAGGTGATTGTCAAAGTAAAATGCTAGGTACACAGATAAGATTTTTTTTTTTTATCAGAATCTATTTTTTTTTTTTGGCAAATAATATATATGCACACATCCCCATTTTCGAATCTCCGTCACCAGTTTTTTTTCTCTCCATTCAAAAATGTAAAAAAAAAAACCTAATAGAAACCATGTTTAAAAAATAAAAATGTCTACATGGTTAATTCGACCAATGCTCTCAAGAAACAAACAAACAAACCCCCACCCCCGGAGAGTATTAAAAAAAAGAAAGAAAAAAAACAATAATTGAACCCTCTTGAAGTGGGATTCAGTTACTTCCCCTTGGTTAAATCTAACTCCATTATATAGGCCACTAGATGGCGCTGTAACTTTTTCAACAAGTCAGTGACAATGTGGACAAAAATTATAATCAATGAAGTTTTCTTTATAAATTATTGAAATTCTTAAAAAATTTTGCGTTTTGTTTTTAATGAAATTATTATTTATTTTTTTTTTTTTTTTTTTTTTTTGCAGTACTCTTCCTTTGCAGAGATGGACCTGCTTCTTTGTAAACTATTGAAGTATGCGGAGCATTGATCTTCTTTTTTTTTTTTCTTTTTTACATGGAAGTCGCCACTTATCAAGGCCTGGAGGCTACTCAGGGATAAGGGTTATTGTGGGACAATGTCATACTAATCGTTAGTAATGGAAATCTGATAATGTGTCTTACTTAAGGAATTTGTTTATATTGGACTTTTCTAGCGACCTTGGCAACAGATTTGGTGTACGTGTTTTTAAATCTTTAACATATAGTAATTTAGTAAAGAAAAATCACAAGGTAATTGACATTCCCGAATAGACTAGGATAATTTTTCACACAATTCTCGGATATGGTAGGTAGAAATAAATCTAGAATATAGGCTTGCTAATCTTCACGATCCGAGATGATGCCGGTCGGGAACGTGACTGTTTATGTCTACAAATTGCATTGTTATCATGACTAAACTCATGCATTATAACGCAAAAGATTCACTTTTCTCTTGCAGATATTGACAGTGTGAGACTCTAGAAAAGAAATCCATGTCATGAACGTGTCAGAAGCTGGGATGCGTCATTGAATTCCTGGAAAAAATGCAATGAGAATGGTGGTACTAGAGCAGGAAATATCGCTCGTATTTATGATACCACTTCCGTCTTCGTAATTCCTCAACTTTTTGAGTTAAATATAGGACTCTTTACTTTTAGAACGACCCTCGTATAAAAAAATATATATAAAAATCTAATATATAAAAGATTATATGTCCGTCTGTCTGTCTCCATATGTTCAAACTCTATCTCTCCAAAACTAAAAATTGTACAGCGAATCTAGGGGGCTTCAAATGATTTTTTTCATGGCTCGTTCTTTTATGGCCTCAAATAATTAGATTTATTTTCTTTAGCAGTATCAGAAAATCACCATTAACCTTTTTTGTACCAATGTTCCTTAAATGGAACATAGTTTTCAACATACTATAGAAATTGTAATTTTGCTTTAAATTCAATTTTTATAAGTTATTTCTATTAAAGTAGCTTCATTTTACTTTAGATTTATGAAAACTTTTATAAATTATTCTTATAGTTAAAATAAATGAAAACTTTTATAAATTATTCTTATAGTTAAAATAAATGAAAACTTTTATAAATTATTCTTATAGTTAAAATAAATGAAAACTTTTATAAATTATTCTTATAGTTAAAATAAATGAAAACTTTTATAAATTATTCTTATAGTTAAAATAAATGAAAACTTTTATAAATTATTCTTATAGTTAAAATAAATGAAAACTTTTATAAATTATTCTTATAGTTAAAATAAATGAAAACTTTTATAAATTATTCTTATAGTTAAAATAAATGAAAACTTTTATAAATTATTCTTATAGTTAAAATAAATGAAAACTTTTATAAATTATTCTTATAGTTAAAATAAATGAAAACTTTTATAAATTATTCTTATGGTTAAAATAAATGAAAACTTTTATAAATTATTCTTATGGTTAAAATAAATGAAAACTTTTATAAATTATTCTTATAGTTAAAATAAATGAAAACTTTTATAAATTATTCTTATAGTTAAAATAAATGAAAACTTTTATAAATTATTCTTATAGTTAAAATAAATGAAAACTTTTATAAATTATTCTTATAGTTAAAATAAATGAAAACTTTTATAAATTATTCTTATAGTTAAAATAAATGAAAACTTTTATAAATTATTCTTATAGTTAAAATAAATGAAAACTTTTATAAATTATTCTTATAGTTAAAATAAATGAAAACTTTTATAAATTATTCTTATAGTTAAAATAAATGAAAACTTTTATAAATTATTCTTATAGTTAAAATAAATGAAAACTTTTATAAATTATTCTTATAGTTAAAATAAATGAAAACTTTTATAAATTATTCTTATAGTTAAAATAAATGAAAACTTTTATAAATTATTCTTATAGTTAAAATAAATGAAAACTTTTATAAATTATTCTTATAGTTAAAATAAATGAAAACTTTTATAAATTATTCTTATAGTTAAAATAAATGAAAACTTTTATAAATTATTCTTATGGTTAAAATAAATGAAAACTTTTATAAACTATTCTTATGGTTAAAATAAATGAAAACTTTTATAAATTATTCTTATAGTTAAAATAAATGAAAACTTTTATAAATTATTCTTATAGTTAAAATAAATGAAAACTTTTATAAATTATTCTTATAGTTAAAATAAATGAAAACTTTTATAAATTATTCTTATAGTTAAAATAAATGAAAACTTTTATAAATTATTCTTATAGTTAAAATAAATGAAAACTTTTATAAATTATTCTTATAGTTAAAATAAATGAAAACTTTTATAAATTATTCTTATAGTTAAAATAAATGAAAACTTTTATAAATTATTCTTATAGTTAAAATAAATGAAAACTTTTATAAATTATTCTTATAGTTAAAATAAATGAAAACTTTTATAAATTATTCTTATAGTTAAAATAAATGAAAACTTTTATAAATTATTCTTATAGTTAAAATAAATGAAAACTTTTATAAATTATTCTTATAGTTAAAATAAATGAAAACTTTTATAAATTATTCTTATAGTTAAAATAAATGAAAACTTTTATAAATTATTCTTATGGTTAAAATAAATGAAAACTTTTATAAATTATTCTTATGGTTAAAATAAATGAAAACTTTTATAAATTATTCTTATGGTTAAAATAAATGAAAACTTTTATAAATTATTCTTATGGTTAAAATAAATGAAAACTTTTATAAATTATTCTTATAGTTAAAATAAATGAAAACTTTTATAAATTATTCTTATAGTTAAAATAAATGAAAACTTTTATAAATTATTCTTATAGTTAAAATAAATGAAAACTTTTATAAATTATTCTTATAGTTAAAATAAATGAAAACTTTTATAAATTATTCTTATAGTTAAAATAAATGAAAACTTTTATAAATTATTCTTATAGTTAAAATAAATGAAAACTTTTATAAATTATTCTTATAGTTAAAATAAATGAAAACTTTTATAAATTATTCTTATAGTTAAAATAAATGAAAACTTTTATAAATTATTCTTATAGTTAAAATAAATGAAAACTTTTATAAATTATTCTTATAGTTAAAATAAATGAAAACTTTTATAAATTATTCTTATAGTTAAAATAAATGAAAACTTTTATAAATTATTCTTATAGTTAAAATAAATGAAAACTTTTATAAATTATTCTTATAGTTAAAATAAATGAAAACTTTTATAAATTATTCTTATAGTTAAAATAAATGAAAACTTTTATAAATTATTCTTATAGTTATATTTACAGCAAAATTACAATTTCTATAGTATGTTGAAAACTATGTTCCATTTAAGGAACATTGGTACAAAAAAGGTTAAAATGCATGATTAAAACTTGAATATTTTGTGTTAAGAGTGTCAGAAATTCCCCAAAAATTCTGACACACCTAGCCATTCTTTTATAGGTCTTTAGCCGGATAAAATAGTTTTTAAGGGGTCTAAAATGGGTCAAATTTTACAAAATCCTTATACAAAATGAGCATTGATCAAATTTTAAATCTTCATTGTATAATAAGTTCAATAAATATGAATATAAAAATCTAATATATAAAACGTTTTATGTCTGTCTGTCTGTCTCCATATTTTCAAACTCTATCTCCTAAGTCGCAGAGCAGCGCTGGGGGCCTCAAATGATTGGATTTTTTTTTTTTTTATGAACCGTTCTTTTATGGATTTTTAGCCAGGTAAGATAGTTTTTAAGGGATCAAAAAATGGGTCCAAATTTTAAAAATCGTTAAACAGTTTATACATTCATCTTAGTTTGTTTTATTTTTAATCAGTTCATGTGTGTCACGTTGGTACAGTGGTAACGTCACCAGCTTAGAGTTTTGCTGATGACACCTAAAGTCTGTTTTCGTAATGTTCCTGTAAAAATTATTTTTATTTATGTATTTTTTTTTTATTTTTTTTTTTTTATTGTTACAAATTGCAATGCTTTATTTATATAAAAAAAAAAATAAAAAAAGTTCCTGCGGTTTTTATTTACTACTGAATATCATAAAAAATGTTATTCTTGCGAGTAAGGGAATTATAAAAATCGTGCATATAAAAATTATGCAAAATCGTAATAAAAAAAAAAAAAAAAAGATCTTTTTTGCAATTATAACTTTTTTTGTGAGATTCAATATCTCTATCAACTGCGCCACGGGCCCTGAAGGGCGATCAAGGCTGGATTCTTTGATCTTATAAATTCACGTTTTATTTATTATCTGATCTTCCATAGTCGGGTCCGTACCGATTGGTATATATATTATTCCTTAATTGGAATCCATTTTTGAGATGAGCATTATATATATTAATTTATTTTTATTTCGGACTATTATTCTCATCTTTATTAGTTGTTGTTTTTTTGATCTTTTATTGGTTTTTGTTTATTCATGTTTTGGCCAACTATTCCTCTGGCCTTCGTCAGATTTTGATTTAAAATACTATGAGAACACGGAGAGTTGCGGAGTCGGAGTCCAAAGGAGTCGGATTCATGTTCCTGTAAAAATTATTTTTATTTATGTATTTTTTTTTTTTTTATTGTTACAAATTGCAATGCTTTATTTATAAAAAAAAAAAATAAGTGCCTGCGGTTTTTATTTACTACTGAATATCATAAAAAATATGTTTTTCTTGCGAGCAAGGGAATTATAAAAATCGTGCATATAAAAATTATGCAAAATCGTAATTAAAAAAAAAAAAAATCTTTTTTGCAATTATTATAATTTTTTTTGTGTGAAAATATTAAATAAATTCCTGTAAAATCCTGAATATTATAAAAAAAAAAATGTTACGTCGAAAGTTTCACATTCTTGCGAGCAAAGAAATTATAAAAATCATGCATATAAAAATTATGCGAAATCCGTAATTTAAAAAAAAAAAATGTTTTGCAATTATACTTTTTTTGTGAGAAATTCATTTTTCCTCGAGTTATATAGAATTCATTAATATGGACTTTAGGCTCTTTTTTCGTAATGTTCCTATAAAAATTATTTTATTGTTACAAATTACGTCTTGCTTTTTTTTATTTACTACTGAAAGCCATAACTTTAGTAAAGGTATTTTTTGTTTTTTTATTTACTACTGAAAACTATAACTTTAGTAAAGGTATTTTTTGTTTAAACAAAAAATACATTTCCACTAAGATTTAAATAAAAATGAGTTCATTATATTCCGCGATCATTATTTGATAAATACTGAAAATTTCATTAAAATTTGTTAATTTCCTGATTTTTGGTGAATTTTTAAGCAAAGGGAGGGGTTAAAATGTTTTTACATTTTGAGCATCGGCATTCATTTTGCTTGTACCTAGAGTTTAGAGTCAGAGTGGGAGAGTTGGATAAGTTAGCATGGAAGATATCGTCTCTGCGTTTGGAAACTGGGATTTTTTTTTTTTTTTTACAGCAAAATTATATAAACACGTATCAAAATTTAAAAATATGAAACATTTATAGAGGTTTCAAAAATTTTGTTTTGTTTTTGTATTTTTACACAGATTTTTTTTTCTTCACACGCCATCTATCAGCCTTTCTCGAAACTAAAATACACACATTCGCCTCATGTCACTGTTATGCAGAAGTGCCAAAATCGATTTGTTAACTATAGCTCAACAAGCAAGGAGACATCTTTTATTCATGTCTATGTCTGACGTGCTCACACGTATCTCTGTAATGGTCCGGTCGTAAAATTCACTTAAATCACGGCAAACTAAAATATCACATTTAAGTTGTGATTTTAAAAGTAAAAAAAAGTATGTATATATATATATATATATATATATATATATATATATAATTATTCCTTAATTGAAATTCATTTTGGAGATGAGCATTATATATATTAATTTATTTTTATTTCGGACTATTAGTCAGGTTCCTAATGGCACAATTTTAACGTTTGTGGGAACTTTTTGGAGATTTGCAAATCTATACATTTTTGGAAAGGTTATTGTCTATGGAATCAGAAAACCAATGTTTGCATTTGCCCAGATGCGTATATGGCGGCCATATTGGATTTACAAAATGGCCACCATAAGATGTACGTTTTGTAATATCTTGGCTTCTAAATACGCTGGAACACTGATTTTAACTGCTAAACCTACATTTTCAGGGTCCAGGAAGCCACTGGTGGTAGTTATAAAATTTTACCATATGTATATATGGCAGCCATATTGGAATTTTACAAAATGGCTGCCGTCAAATGTATGTTTTGTAATACCGCGGCCTCTAAATAAGTTGGAACAATGATTTTAACTGCTAAACCTACATTTTCAGTGTCAAGGAAGTCAATGGTCCACGTTATCATTTTATCTTTTGTACCCCACCCCCCTTTTGAGACACATAATCCAACATATGAGTAAAAAACTTAACAACCCTGGCAGTTAGTCAGAAAATTATTTTTATTGAAATGCCTTTTAACTTTAAACTTTGAATGTTTGTGCAACCATCTTAAACATAATTAGATGTTTGATCATAGTCTATGTATAATAATCATCATCAACATCACTTTCATACATCACAGCTTGGGAATCTTCATCGTTTTCGCACTGGCTGCTGCACCGACACATATCAGTACAAGCTAAGTCTTTAGACCTGCAGGAGCATCTGCCAGAAGAACAGTCAAATATACATTTGTATGTGATCATCTCAAGAATGGCCTTAGGGGCTGGGAGGACCTCTGTGGTCGTTGGTTTTAGGGTGCCATCCAAATCTTTGAAGTACCCATTTTCCAGGGGATCCAGTTGTGAAATCTGCAGAGCAATGGTTGCTTGTGCCCATACCCTTGCTTGGACATGGACTCTTAAAATATGCTGCTTTAGAGCTCCAGGTGTTGGAGGGAGCCTGTCACTTTCTGCCCTATGCTTGCAGAACGGATGCCATCGCAGTTCAGGGATTGTTTTTATGTTGATCCCTTTTGGCGAGTAAGCTGCACACACAAAGGATTCCAGTTTTGACAGCATTCCATCTGTCACTTCTGCTTCATCCATAAGCGTTTGCAGAGCATTGACAACATCTGAGTCTGCTTTGAGGTAGATCTGTAGCCAGGTTGTCTTGCATATACGAGAGAACCTCCCTGTGTTGTCGGTCCCAGTGAACGCATGGAAGGCTGGCAAAGCCTTTGCTCTTTCTTTACCTAGAGCTCGCCACAGTGGTTCAATTTGTATAACACAAGAGGACATAGAAATGGACGTGTTTTTCAGCAATAGGTCATAATTTGCTGTGACTAGCACTAAAACGTCCGTATCTGGAGAGAAAAATACTAACTGTGCATCAGGTGGGTTTCGCTGTGAAGCCAGCACAGCCTGGTGGATAAGCAGCGTGTCTGCTTCCTCATGGTTATTTACTTCAAAGACCAGGTCTCTGTTGCTCTTAGTGTATCCAAAAGCAGATATGATGATCAGCTTGGATGATCCCTTGTTATACTCTAGAGTTTGGGCAGCAAGATAGTCAGTCAGATCAGCCTTCGTCTTGTCATGGGAGAGGAACCTCCTCATTGGGATGTGTTTGATGTTAATGTCATCTCTGACTTGATACTGAACAGAAGCTTTTCCTTGTCTTCGTTTTTCTCTGGTTGCACTTTTCAGAGAATCTGCTCGGTATGTGTCAAAAACGAGGATGATTTCATCATAATCTCGTGTTAGTTGCATCAGTCTGTCATTGAAGCAGCTACTCAGATCCTTGAGTGTCACTAGAGTCGCTGGTTTCTTGCTCAGCTTCTGCACAAGCACCATGCCATCCACCAGTGCTATCTTCCGACTTGGCTGATCAGTAGATGTGGGCTCTGTAAATCCTGTATACGTTGCATCTTGGTGGGTAGAATTTCCAGCTTGAGGTGACTGGTCTTCATGGGGCATGTCTTCTCTTGTCAGCTTCTCAAGTAGATGGATTAACTTGGACTTGTTGTAGCATGGCAGCATTGTTCCATCAGGGGCAAACAGTGCTCTTGGTGTCAGAGTGAATTCATGGTTTCCTATGGCCTCTTTCTGGTTGATGTCTCGGCTTGACCTGGCAAGTACCATCAGCTTTGCAAACAGGTCTTTGGTCTCCTTCAGATCCACAGTATTGTCTCTGAGTTTCACTGTAATCTTCTTGTTCCCAGAAAGGAACATCTTGTTGTTCTCTTTCTTCACAGGGGCCCAGAGGCTGACATCTCCATTGATCCGTTCTGACACGTAATCCTTATACAACTTCTGTCCAGTGACATCAGTATTCAAGATGTGGTACATACTCATCTGGGATGTAGGCATTAGTGATCACATTGTACAGCTTTTCCACTTTAGTGGTAAAGGGGTTTCCATGGCTGAGCAAGGCTTCCTTGATCTTGTCGACTGTACCATATGCCCTCTTGACTGCACTTGGTTCAAGCTCATGATGCTCTGTGATTCTGTCAGCTTCCATGCCAAACTGACTCTTGAACTCTTTTGACAGACGTGAAAGTTCTGGTGTGGCCAGAAAAAATCTCTGTCTGGCATTGGCATTGTTGGAGATGCCTATTATGCCAGAGCTAGTCTTCATCAGTTTGTTCAGGTGTTCACATGCATGGTCTGCCCCAACAGACACTGATATATTGCCTGCTCGTAATTCCTCCCATGTATGTGGGTGATTGCTTCTCAAGTCATGCATATCTGCAATGTATCTTGGCCAGAGTCGCTTATACTTGATGCGGTCCATGGCAAAAAACAGTTTGCTAAGTGCTTCTCCAGCTTGCAGATGGAGTTCCAGGTCAGCATTTCGAGTTGCTGCTACAAAGAACAGAATTGCTTCCACCCAATCTAGGTACCTCATCATGGCCTTGAACATTGCATTCTGGGATTTCTGTTCCTTCCATTTTTTAAATGCTGTGATGACCTCAGCAGTGGTCAAGGCTTCCTGAAGGGTGCTGTTTGCTTGCTTCACGGATTCAGCCTTCGTGTCTTTATCCTCAGAGCAGGCAGCTTCTACTCCTTCTGCTGCCGTTAGGCACACATCTTTCAATTGTGGGTTGTCCTTGAAGAACACCTCCAGAGCCATTTCATAGAGTGCTATGTATGAGTAGATATGGGCATGGAGAGCTCGCTTGTAGTGTGTGCATTTCAGGATTTTCCTTGTCGTGGCAGGACCATACACACCTGCTTCCACCCAGGCATCATCTATGCCTGAGTTCTCCATGGAGGCACCAAGCGCTCTGAGGGCAGCCATTATGACATGCAGTTCACCCAGTCTGGGAACAACCATTTGTTTCAAGTCAGGTCTGGCATCTAGGAGCTGCACCACCTTCTCATAAAGAGCCATGTTAAAGGTAATGACTGTGGGGTGATCTTCCCCAACTGCCAACTTTCTCAGCTTATTTGCTTGTACGATCACAATTAGTAGAGTTGACCACTCGTGTGCCACCTCAGGGAGTAGTGGCAAGGCTCCAACCTGTGTCAAGGGAAGGCTTTCAGACAGCAGTGAGTTTTATCCTGCCCAGCCTGGAATCTTGCTGGAGGTTTCTCGAGGTTTCATTCTGGATAAAGCAGATGCAACAACCCATCCAAGCTGTGTCAGCTGATAGGATTCTGAGATCCCCTGGCCAATGGCAAACTGTTCTGACCTCTTGGTAGCCTGTGGTTTGGGCTTATTACAGTGAAGCATGTCTACATGATAGGGTTTGACTGATATACTCTTTGCATCACCTATAATCAAAGGTTCTGCAACAGGTTCTTTAGAAGGGTCAACTTTCTGGTACACTGCTGTGATGGTTCCGTGGGTGGTTCCCTTCCCATCAGGAGTATCCTCTGCAAAATCTGTGTTATCTACGGCGAAAAACACAAAGATCCCCTTCTTCAGGAATGGTGGTACATAGAGGCCTTGGTATGCTCTGGTGTTTTCTACAACAGCATTTGCCAGAGCAGTTTCCATGAGAAGGACACGGCGATGTGAAATAGCGTAGCCATGAGCATTGAGAAGATTCAACAGCTTCTTGTTGCGTGTGTCATGGTGGACAGTCAGTGCCAGTCCCAGAACCTGAGAATTCCCTCGTGAACAGGGTGACTTAAATGCTGATTCATTGCTTGGCTTGTACCTTACCTGTTTACTGGATTTGAACCCATACATGATATTCTGGCTCACCGTCAGTGTTGCTCGGTCAACATCTTTAGTTCTATTTACAGTTTCCAGCTTTTCAGCAGGCCCAACCATTATCCAATGGATTAAGGTGCATAATTCAGCTGGAACATCATTATTGTCACTAGATACCTGCATGACATTTCTTTCCTTGGGCTCTTTGAAGATTACAATGCTTTTCCTTATCACCTGTGCTGCCTTGTAGATTGTCTTCATGCTGTTCTCCTCCTTACCAGTTGTCATTGAGGTATTAACCATGTCCTCTTCACACGCATCTGGGGAGTAGAGGACAGTTGGCTTCCTTATGTTTGATCGAACAGACTTCAGGTGTGGCAAATAAGTAAGGATCCTTTCTTTCAGCCATTTTCTACTGAATACAGTTACATGACCTTCAAAAACTTCCGAACCAAGCATATTAACATAAGTCGTTTCAATATCATCCATCCCAAGGTATGCTTTGTTTTTTGTTTCTACATCAATAAGATTTATCAGCTCAAGCAGACTCGCCTTTTGTAGAAAGGGTTCTTCAGCAGTTTTTCTAGTGTTAGTATCTCGAAGAGCATGGAACACATTTTGGGTCCAGCAAGCTTTGTGGTATAGGGCATCAATTGCATGTGCATCACCTGGTGATATGCAGGTGTTCAGCCTAGTTTTCAGTGCAGGATTATGGGACCTTTCCACAGCATCTTTGAGAGTTTTACCTGCATTCTCAGTCCTGATCTGGTACAGTTGTTGGCCATTGTCCTGTTGGCAGAAGAAGCACTCTTTCTTATCCAGTGGACTTGTATGTGATCGTGTGAATGGCAATGCAGAACCAGATGTAGAGGTGTCTGGAACAGCCTCTTCTGTAATTCCTCTTTTCTGCCCAGGCTTTTTGGCAGTGTAGTGTCCTGTAGCTAAAGCCTGTGCGATGCGATCTCTTGCACGTTGTATTTCAACTTTGTTAGTTGCACTCGAATGACATGAGCGATGCCAGACCGCCCTCTCTTCACACAATGTTTCTGGTGTGCAGTTCTGCAATCGCCTTTGGATTTGGATATAGTCCCCATCATTCAAACTAGCCCTCTCTAGAATTACTTGCAGTACGAGCCCATAGGACTCTAATCGAGGATGTTGCACCAAGACTTTCTTTTTATCATCAGACTGGCAGAGAATGCACTGCTTCCAGTTAATGGACTCCTTGGTTTGACATGCTTCCTCTCTACTTTGCGACTCATCACTCATGCCTCACCTACAAACAAAGAGAGAATTACAGTAATGTTAGAATAGCAATACAAAAACTACAAGTTCTCAAAGTATCAGAGGTAAATTAACAATTTGAATTAGTGATATAAAAGCAAGATTTTTTAGGAACAGCTGAAATATGAATTTATAACTGATACATATTTTTTATTACAAAGATATTGCAATAAAACAACACCACATCAGTTTGAACCCAGTTATGCATCTAAAGGTTAATGTTAAAGATGTTGTTGCTTTATAACTACCACCATTGGATTCTATGACCCTGAAAATGTAGGTTTAGCAGTTAAAATCAGTGTGCTGACTTATTTAGAGGCGAAGATATTAAAAAAACGTACATTTTACAGCGGCCATTTTGTAAATTCCAATATGGCTGCTATATACACATCTGGGAAAATTTTATAACCACCACCATTGGTTTCCCTGGCCCTGAAAATGTAGGTTTAGCAGTTAAAATCAGTTTTTCAGCATATTTAGAAGCCAAGATATTACAAAACGTACATTTTACGGCGGCCATTTTGTAAATCCAATATGGCCGCCATATAGGCATCTGGGCAAATGCAAACATTGGTTTTCTGATTCCTGAGACCAAAACAATAAGACAATAACCTTTCCAAAAATGTATAGATTTGCAAATCTCCAAAAAGTTCCCACAAAATTACATTAGGAACCTGACTATATTAGCCTCATCTTTATTAGTTGTTGTTTTTCATCATTTATTGTTTTTTTTATTCTTCTGGCCTTCGTCAGGTGATAACCGCGACGGATAGGAACTTCGAATCTCCTAACTGCATTCTCAGCAATCACTGCCATCCGTAGTTGTTGTCGTCTCACCACATTTTGACCAATTAACCTCTGGCACGCTTTGGGTGGGATTGAAACCGCTATCTTCAGACAATGCTCATCTGGAACCATAGAGATTCAAAATCTCTATCAACTGCCACGGGCCCCGAAGGGCGATCAAGGTTGGATTTTTTGATCTTATAAATCCACGTTTATTTATTATCTGATCTTCCATAGTCGGGTCCGTACCGATTGGTATATATATTATTCCTTAATTGGAATTCATTTTTGAGATAAGCATTATATATTAATTTAATTTTATTTCGGACTACTATTCTCATCTTTATTAGTTGTTGTTTTTTTATCTTTTATTGGTTTTTGTTTATTCACAACGTTTCGGCCAACTATTCCTCTGGCCTTCGTCAGGTGGTAATTTTGATTTAAAATACTATGAGAACACGGAGAGTTGTGGAGTCGGAGTCCGAAGGAGTCGGATTTCTCAGGGTCGGAGTGAGAATCAGAATTTTTTATCCGACTCCAACTCCTTTTAGCCCAATAAATTTATTTTTTACATGATTTTCCTGTCTGGTTTTTTTATTTCACCAAACAAGACACTTTGATGTAGGGGGCTACTATCACGGACCTAAATTTCAGGGGTACTATGTAGGGAGTTTAGCAGCAAGATATCTGTTTACATTACACTTGAACTTCTGCATGTCAGTACAGTTAGGGAAGCAGGAACCCAGAAGAGAATTCCAAGAAGCTATTAGAGTATATGGCTACTTTGTAGAGGTGGGACTTCGCTGCTTGTCAGGTTTGTTGGGTGTATTTTCATCAAGGGGATACAAGAGCTTGTAGTTCGTCAGAGACTCCGCCATTAAAATACTTGTAACCGCGGAAAAAAGAAAGTATTTGTGTGCCATCAACTAGATTCGAAACCGAAAGCAGAACTGTAGCATTTAAAGCTGGTGACGTTACCACTGTACCAACGTGACATGCATATGAACTGATTAAAAATAAACTAAGATACAAAATGTATAATGAATTTTTTCAATTTTGATCCCGAAAAAATTATTTTAGCCTGCTAAAGACCTATAAATAAAGAACGGTCCATAAAAAAATCCAATCATTTAAGTGACTTTTAGACAGACAGGCATAGTGAGTTTTTCTTTTGAGGAGAAATGGTTTGCATTTTCAGGAGCATGTCGAAGAACAATAGATCAAAGAGTTGCAACTAGGAAGAAGGTATGTTCCTCTTTTGTCTGGTGCCAAGCAGACAAAGATGTCTCTCAAATGTTTATTTGTCAAGTTGTGAACTGTCATATTTCATGTGTAAGCATTTACATACATTGACACGTATGCACATATGTACCCACACATACACACACACATTCCCTAGATGATATTATCCCCAATGAACAGATATGTAAGCATACGTTTATGTATGTGTATATATATATATATATAGAGAGAGAGAGAGTCGGCATATAATATGTATGTGTATGTATGTATTACAGGATCTGTGTGCTAACCACACTGTTGTATTCATCGGAGACATAGACATTGCATCAAAGACACATTAAATGGCTTGAACGATTTCACTGAGGATGCTTGAGGTGTATGTTGGGCATCGGGTGGCAGACACAGGTATCTGATACTGAAGTCCTTGTGAGAGCGTGCTGCTCTGGTGTTGGGACCCTTGTGGTCAGATCTTACATGCGTTGGGTGGGCCACTTGGTTCGAGTGGGGGATTGCGGGCTGCCGGGACAAATTTTTTACGGAAAGTTGAAAAATGGCAAGCGCCCTCAGCGCAGGCCTTGGAGGAAGTTCACGGACTCTACAAAGAATAATTTGAAAGTCTTAAAAATTGACATTGACACATGGGAAGAACTTATTCTGCAAAAGTCGAAGTGGCGAAGCTTGTACGTGAAAGTTGTGATGAAGAAAGCAACCCCACAGCAATTTGAAGCGAAAGTTTTGCAAAGGTTTAATTGACGGTTTTAACCATGACACACAGAACTGGAAATGCGACACTTGTGAACGAGCGCTTTTGTCAAAAGCTGGCTACATCAACCATATTAAGTCGCAAAAAAACTCCTATTCAGGTCAACTTTGCACCTATTAGTCCGAACCAGGCGATCTGTTTAACATGTAGCAAAGTTTGCGGGTCTACTGCTGGTTTGAGGAGACGTGATTGTTCATGGGAATACCCTTCAATCTCCAGAGGAAGTCAACTCGATGGAAATTGCTCAATTTGTATGTCATATCTGCTTCAAGATGTGCAAATCTGCGGCAGGAGTGCAGAGTCATCCGAGATGGCATGGACGATAAGATTGGAAGAACTCAATGTGACGGCGATCATCTGGAAAAATGCAGCAATCATCATGTATAAATATATATATATATATATATATATATATATATATATATATATATATATATGACATAATATTGACACAGACACACTGGTTCTCATGAAATCACTGAAGTTTGTACCGATGGGTTTCCAGTCCTCCTGTACGTACACTCTGATTGCTATAACTATAGACATTTTGTATAAAACATAAAATACATATGTTTATATCAGATCGAATTTTTAAAAATGTGTAATATTGAGGTACATTTTAATTTTAGAAATTGATTCATATTGAATGTCAGATGAAAAAAAAATAGCTTTGTATGTCCACATCCACGTGGTAAAAAAAAAAATCCAGTAAATACTTTGTGTGTTTTTAGGAAAAAAATGCTCATTAACAGATCTGTTAATCAAGTATGAAATTTAGCCAAAAATTTACAACCAAGTATAATATATATATATATATATATATATATATATATATATATTATTTGTTCAAAATAAATTAATTTTTTCTTAAATTCATTTTTGTGAACTATATTAATTCTGAGTGGAAAAAAATCCAGCAAAGTGCTCGATTAGATATTTTGATCTCATGATATTGTTTCGAGATATATATATATATATATATATGGAACATGTGATCTAATTTTGTTCACAGAAAGCATATAAAAAAAAATCTCTGAATACTATATTTTTTTTTTGACAACTTTTTCGAATCTATGTGTACATTAATACAAACCCTATATATATATATATATATATATATATATATATATATATATATATGGAACATGTGATCTAATTTTGTTCGGTTGGAGATTGCACATCTTCTGCCACAAATATTTCATAACCCTAACCCTAACCCTACGTAGGTATTCATCGTCAAAGACTGAAGGAGCCCGTTTATATATATATATATATATATATATATATATATATATATATATATATATATATAATCAAATTTTAGTCATTCAATGAATTCAAAAATTTATGACGTGAAATGTCTGAATTTCGAATCAACAGATTTTATGTCTGTGTTCCATTTCAGATTAGGAGTGAAGGTCAGTCGTAGAAGCTTGTCAAAACATGGAGCTTCTCCTAGACGAGAACCATTCATTTCAATTGGGGCCAGATGGGGATCAGAGCGATGGTGATGAAAAGGGAGGAGCTTAGTTTTAGATGTATTAAAAAATAAATTAACCAGCCACCTTTTTCTCCATTACACTGCAAGACCAGAAGAAAATCAGAAAGATCGTAGTCATTACTTTTGAATCTCAAGTATACATGCGACAAAGAATACATTTGAAATATAACAACTCCTTATCCTATAGGATTTTGATACCAGTTGAGTTAGATAAGTTTATTCTGATATATATATAATTATTTTTTTACTATAATAAATACCTACAGACACTAACCTATTTTTTTAACCTAAACTATTCTTTTAAAATATATTTTTAATTTGTATTGTTCATTCTTTTAAGCTGACATTTTTAATATAAAGTTTTGTAAAAGAATGAACAATCAATTCTTTTTACGATATAAACAACATCTAACTATTCCAATAGAATTTAAGAATAAAATCTAACATTCCCATTCTTAACCTTGCTTACTACATAGTTTACTGTTCTTTCCTTTCGCTTCCAAAGGGTCAACTGACCATTGACTGCCAACTGACTGACTTTCAACTCACTCTCTCTCTCTCTCTCTCTCTCTCTCTCTCTCTCTCTCTCTCTCTCAATCAACCTATTTTTTAGCAATAGATTTTTAATTTGTATTGCTCATTTTTTAACTTACATTTTTAACATATCGAAGAGACATGATGGGGAATCCATATTGAAGAGACATGATGGGTGATTCATATTGAAGAGACATGATGGGGGATCCATATTGAAGAGACATGATGGGTGATCCATATTGAAGAGACATGATGGGGGATCCATATTGAAGAGACATGATGTGTGATTCATATTGAAGAGACATGATGGGTGATTCATATTGAAGAGACATGATGGGGGATCCATATTGAAGAGACATGATGTGTGATTCATATTGAAGAGACATGATGGGTGATTCATATTGAAGAGACATGGTGGGTGATTCATATTGAAGAGACATGATGGGGGATCCATATCGAAGAGACATGGTGGGGAATCCATATTGAAGAGACATGATGGGTGATCCATATTGAAGAGACATGATGGGTGATCCATATGGAAGAGACATGATGGGTGATCCATATGGAAGAGACATGATGGGTGATCCATATGGAAGAGACATGATGGGGATTCATATTGAAGAGACATGGTGGGTGACTAATATCGAAGAGACATGGTGGGGAATCCATATTGAAGAGACATGATGGGTGATTCATATTGAAGAGACATGATGGGTGATCCATATTGAAGAGACATGATGGGGATTCATATTGAAGAGACATGGTGGGTGACTAATATCGAAGAGACATGGTGGGGAATCGATATCGAAGAGACATGATGGGTGGTCCATATTAAAGAGACATGATGGGTGGTCCATATTAAAGAGACATGATGGGTGGTCCATATTAAAGAGACATGGTGGGTGATCCATATTGAAGAGACATGATGGGGGATCCATATTGAAGAGACATGATGGGTGATTCATATTGAAGAGACATGATGGGTGGTCCATATTAAAGAGACATGGTGGGGAATCCATATTGAAGAGACATGATGGGTGATCCATATTAAAGAGACATGATGGGTGATCCATATTAAAGAGACATGATGGGTGATCCATATTGAAGAGACATGATGGGGATCCATATTGAAGAGACATGATGGGTGATTCATATTGAAGAGACATGATGGGGGATCCATATCGAAGAGACATGGTGGGTGATCCATATCGAAGAGACATGGTGGGTGATCCATATCGAAGAGACATGGTGGGTGATCCATATCAAAGAGACATGATGGGTGATTCATATTGAAGAGACATGATGGGGATCCATATTGAAGAGACATGATGGGGATCCATATTGAAGAGAGACGGAGAGTTCATATTGGGACAATACATATATAACGGGACTCATGTACAGACATAACAATAACGAGGGAGAGAGAAACGACATTTATATATTTATATTCTGAGATGCTTGGGACTTCATATATATATACTGACTGGAGATGTATACAAGTTTTTAACACAGAGGAGGGGAGATACATAATCTAGTAAGATGATTAACACATTATTTTGAGTGTTGAAAGATGACATATGAGAATAGTTTTACAGAAACACAAAGGTGATTCTTTATTCATTAAACCGGTCAGATGATGATGACATCAGGAATTCAAAATTGGATCTACATAGTTTAATGTTCTTTCCTTTCGCTTCCAAAGGACTCTGACTCCAACTCAACCCAACTCAACTGCTCTCGACTCTACTCTTCTACTGACTCCCCTGATCTGACTAACTGTAGCTCCTATATTGAGAATCCCCCTTCGTCTATGACGTCAGAAGTGTATTTCCCAAACGTGACCAATTCACGTGGCTATGCATGTTTTTCACAACAAAGTTTTACAAAAAAAGAATTCTCAACATATAAGTCTTACCTATTTTTTAACAATATATTTTTAATTTTATTGTTCATTCTTTTTAACTGACATTTTTAAAGGACTCTCAACTCTCTCCCTGGCTGACTAGCAAACTCAACTGCTCTGCCTCAACTACCCTGATCTGACTAATAAAATGTTTAACAGATTACCTTTTCTTTGTTGAATGATGACACATGACAACAGTTTTACAAAAACACAAAGATGATATATATACATGTGCACATAACCTTATGAACAATACATAGGGCCCGAGCAAAGTCGGGTGAAATGGCTAGTATATCTATATATTTATAAAAGTGAATGTTGATAACGACAGAAATTCAAATTCGGGATCTACATAGTTTACTGTTCTTCATTTCGCTCCCAAAGGACTCTCAACTCTCTCCCTGGCTGACTAGCAAACTCAACTGTTCTGCCTCAACTACCCTGATCTGACTAACTCTAGCTCCTATATTGAGGATCCCCCTTTTGCTATGACGTCAGAAGTGTGTTTCCAAAACGTGACAAATTCACGTGGCTACGCACACGTTTTTTCTACACACTTTTGACAACCAAGAATTCTTAACTAACCTATTTTTTTTACCTAAACTATTCTTTTAAAATATATTTTTTATTTGTATTGTTCATTCTTTTAAGCTGACATTTTTAATATTCAGTTTTGTAAAAGAATGAACAATCAATTCTTTTTACGATATAAACAACATTCCAATAGAATTTAAGAATAGACTAAAATCTAACATTCCCATTCTTAACCTTGCTTACTACATAGTTTACTGTTCTTTCCTTTCGCTTCCAAAGGGTCAACTGACCATTGACTGCCAACTGACTGACTTTCAACTCACTCTCTCTCTCTCTCTCTCTCTCTCTCTCTCTCTCTCTCTCTCTCTCTCTCTCTCTCTCTCAATCAACCTATTTTTTAGCAATAGATTTTTAATTTGTATTGCTCATTTTTTTAACTTACATTTCTAATATTCAGGTTTCTCAAAGAATGAACAATCAATTCTTTTTACGATATAAACAATATCTAACTATTTCTAATAGAATTTAACAATAGACCTTTTTAACATTCCAATTTCTAACATTCTATTTCTTAACCTTGCTTACAAGGTTCGAATCTCGGCTTATCCTAATCTCATTTTCACTCATCTAATGTTCTTCTTATTTACATTGAAAGGGGACAGCCTTTTTTCCTGTAACATATATATATATATATATATATATATATATATATATGTTGGTTTTATGGTCATTCTTAACCTTACTTACTACATAGTTTACTGTTCTTTCCTTTTGCTTCCAAATTTGGAGAATTGTCCTTTGTCTATGACGTCAGAAGTGTGTTTCCCAAACGTGACCAATTCACGTGGCTATGCACGTTTGTCCAAAACATACTTCTGCGAACAAAGAATTCTCTCCTAACCTATTTTTTAATGTAACCTACTTTTAACAATGTATTTTTAATTTGTATTGCTCATTTTTTTAACTTACAGTTTTAATATTCAGTTTCGTAAAAGAATGAACAATCAATTCTTTTTACGATATAAACAATATCTAACTATTTCTTACAGAATTTAACAATATACCTTTTTAACATTCCAATTTCTAACATTCGATTTCTTAATCTTGCTTACAAGATTCGAGTCTCGGCTTATCCTAATCTCATTTTCACTCCTCTAATGTCCTTCTTATTTACATGGAAAGGGGGCAGCCTTTTTTCCTGTACCATATATATATATATATATATATATATATATATATATTATATATGTTGGTTTTATGGTCAGCCCTTTTCCTGTGACACACACGGGCAAAAAAGAAAAAAGAGTAAAGTTGGGTGAAGTCGAGAAAAAAATAGCTGAAAATAAAATTTGACACGCTCGTTAAGAAATATAATTGCAATATAAAAAAACTACATAGTTTAATGTTCTTCCTTTCGCTTTCAAAGGACTCTGACTCCAACTCAACTGTTCTCAACTCTTCAACTCCCGACTCTAGCTCCTATATTGAGAATCATCCTTCGCTATGACGTCAGAAGTGTGTTTTCCAAACGTGACTAATTCACGCTCGTTAAGAAATATAATTGCAATATAAAAAAACTACATAGTTTAATGTTCTTCCTTTCGCTTTCAAAGGACTCTGACTCCAACTCAACTGTTCTCAACTCTTCAACTCCCGACTCTAGCTCCTATATTGAGAATCATCCTTCGCTATGACGTCAGAAGTGTGTTTTCCAAACGTGACTAATTCACGCTCGTTAAGAAATATAATTGCAATATAAAAAAACTACATAGTTTAATGTTCTTCCTTTCGCTTTCAAAGGACTCTGACTCCAACTCAACTGTTCTCAACTCTTCAACTCCCGACTCTAGCTCCTATATTGAGAATCATCCTTCGCTATGACGTCAGAAGTGTGTTTTCCAAACGTGACTAATTCACGCTCGTTAAGAAATATAATTGCAATATAAAAAAACTACATAGTTTAATGTTCTTCCTTTCGCTTTCAAAGGACTCTGACTCCAACTCAACCCAACTCAACTGTTCTCAACTCTTCAACTCCCGACTCTGCACCTCTCGTATCTGACTAAGAAATATAATTGAAATATAAAAAAAACTTAATAATTAAGGGTAGGTAGGAAGTTAGAAGCAAATATGATACAATTTTTAGACAATAATTTCGTACCTCTTACCTCCACTCGCCCTCCCACCTCTTCTGTGTAAGTATTTCCTGGTATCTTCCCTCTTTTCATATTGATGTTAGTATTATTGAATTACGCCTTCGTTCTTCTCCCCTTTTCCCTTTTCTTCTTTTTGATTCTGCCTTTTTTTTTTAAGTATATATGTCACATGACCCCTCACAACAATTTGGACTTGAGGACCACCATATTGTAGTCTGTTCCGTTCTCCTGCTTTCCAACTGAGTTCCACAGGCATGCATTTCTAAGAAAGAAGCTTTGTTCATGGAATCTACGTTTAGGTTTAGGCACCGATAGAGAGTGGGGGAGATTATTGGCAATGGTTTTAGCTAGACAAGTCAATCAATCCTCTAGTGATTATTACATATTACGAGGAATAATTTGCCCGTTGGACTAATTTTTTTTTTTTTTTTTTTTTACATAGACGGCACCACTTATCAAGGCCGATAGGCCACTCAAGGATAAGGGTTAAAGAGTGTAGAGTAGTCAAAAGGACAATATAGTAATCGATAGTAATGGAAGTTCGGTAATTTTTTTAACTTAAGTGGAACGGCTGATCAGAAACTTGTTCACGTTGGACTTGAAGACAACCATATCTTCTATATATATAAAAGCCAAACGTCTGTGTGTATGTATGTATGTTTGTTTGTAATGCTAAAACTTTTGAAAGACGGAACCAAACTTGACAAATTTGGTATCATATCGAAGCCCCATCACCCGGATGACAAATATCGAAATTTCACGTCAAACGGACCACTAGAAGTTGGTCAACTGATCAGTTATCTTCGAGGGGGGCCCCAAAAAAACCTGTCATCATAATATATAAAAGACAAATGTTTGTTTGTAACGCTTAAACTTGAGATGAAAGATTCCTCTCCCCTAAGAATAAAACATATGTTCAATATCTGCTTTTGTTTTTTCATTGTTTATACGGTCCCGAGCAACGCCGGGTAGCCCTGCTAGTATTATAGAAAGCTGGAAAGCAGGAAAACGGAAGACAATTCGCAAAAAAAAGAAAAAGAAATAATGATAATATCGTTCATCAAATTCCATCTGTTTTTTTGTTTTGGAGGGGGGGGTTATATTATGTCAGCTGATATTTTGGCTTGACAATGAATGCTCTGGAAAAATCACTTATGATTTATGCTTGGTTTTAAAATATGCAAATGAAGAAATGGTATACAGTGATTTGAAATAGTACCTTTTATTGTAAATTAAACTCATTAATAAGAAAAAATTAAAATAAAATGCTGAGGTACACCCGGGCTTGAACAGATCATTGTTTTTTTGTTTTTTTGTTTTTTTAAGAAGAAATAATTTGCTGGAATTTTATTATCTCCCTTGGCGGTTGTAACGTAAACCTTACCTTTTCTCTCTTTTTTTTAAAATATTTATAAGATCGGATATTTTCGATTTTCGAAACTTGTTGGATGAATTTCTGTAATAAAAAAAAAAAACATATCTAAGAACACTGCCAGACATATAAATTACCGTTGTGTGAAATTTGCAAAAGATAGGTTCAGCTGTTTCGGAACCCATAAGGAAGAAACTCATACACACAAAGCGACTTTTATATAATAGTAGGGATAGAGATAAAGATATTTAAATCTATAATATAAAGGGCAAAGTGTGCGTGTGTGTTTGTATGTCTGCCAAAAACTTTCGACAGCCGCGTCAGACCAGGACAAAATTGGTAGCGTTTTAAAGCTTGATTTCTCGGACGACAAATATCGAAAAATTGGGCAAAAACATTAATTCTTTCACCGTCAACTGGGTTGTTTTTTACAAGGAAGGGTCACTTTTTTCGTTGACATTTTTGCAAGTCATTCAAACCTGGTGTTAATGACGCCGCATGAAATACGTTATTACGACCGCCCGTGATGTCACAGTCGCGGGGGACACATCGATAAGACCGTTTGCTTTTTTTTTTCACCTTTTCCTCCTGAACATTACGGGTTTGAGCCTGCCTAGTACTCGTAATTTTTTATTTTATTTACTTATTTTTTTCGCTCAACCAACACCCTTACACACACCCTCACACACGTGGACAATGCCGGGCACCCAGGTTTGTCTCTTATATAAAAAGCAAAATGTGTGTTACTATGTGTGTGTTTCTATGTCTGTAAAAAACTTTCAACAGACGCAACAAACACTGACAAAATTGGTATCGTTATAAAGATCGATCACTCGGATGAAAAATATCTAAAAATTGGCCAAAAAAGATTAATTCGGTCAACTGGGCCATTTTTTGCAAGGAGGGGTCAGTTTTTGCATCAACATTTTTGCAAGTAATTCACGCCTAGCGACCTCAACGTACGTTTAAAACACGATACTTTGATGGCCTGTGGCATTAAAAAGTCGTCATTTGCATTTGCTTCTTTCATTTTTTTTCTCTTTCACGTACCAGGTTTCATTTTTATCTTAACTGATATGATGGAGTGGTCGGAGGATCCAAGAGGAGAAAGAACGGAACATGAACATAGCTCAGGGGAAGTTGAGAGAAAAAGGTCTAGGAGGCTTGCATATTGACCGGTAGTATCGGGCATACGGGTGGGCTCGCGAACAATCTAAGTGAGGTCATAAGCAATAGCAAAATCATGACAAAACCTCTTCTCATCGTCAGTCTTGTTTGAGTGGGTCAGCCATTCCATGTTATGGACATTGAAGTCACCACAGATGTGGATGTTAGCCGAGGGATGTGCAGACAGGATGTGGTCTATTTTCTCAATTATGTTCTTAAAGATAGTAACTTCCATACTCCTTTCTTTATTAGCCAGGCATAGAGGTTGAACCACTGGGAGTCGACAGAAACACTTAGGTGGTCAATCTTGTTTCCTGACTAGGGCAATGAACGCCCTTTTTCCCCACTCCCGACACATCCCAACCCTTTAAATGGGCACTTGGAAGTGCTTGAATATCGTAATGCCAGCGCAAGCAGATTGGGTCGACCGTCATCTGATAGGTTGAGGGTACCGGATAGATAGCTACTAGTACAGGAGCCCTAACTCTTTGGTAGCGCTTAGAATGGCTGCTCCATCAACAGTTGTATAATATCGGGATGTTTGTAGTGCCATATCATGCATGGAAAGGGACCCTGCACTCATCCCCGGTGGACTATCCTGAGGCCACAACCCTAGTAGATGGAGGGACAGCTGATGGTCTGCCTGTGTTGCATGTCTTGTATTCTGCATAACCACTTGCTCAGCACCCCTTACCTAAACTGAAACTCTTAAAAATAAAAATGACAATACATTAAAAAATTATGCTAAAACCAGGCCAAAACTCAACCAAAAACAACCTGCCTTCTCCCTTGAAGCTTGCATTTACAAACATCCATGGGCTTAGAACTAATTTAAATGATGTTGAAGCATTTCTCCTAACAAAACCCCAGATATCTTAGCACTAAGTAAGACTAACCTACACTCCTCCATCCCCTCTAACTACTTTAACATGCCTGGATACCTCCCACTCTGCCGTAAGGACTCTGACAGACATATGCATGGGCTTGGAGTCTACATTCGAAACACCCTTCCCTTGACTAGAGAAACAAAACTAAAATCGGACGGTCAAGCCTTTATGTGCTTTAGACTTAACATGCAACATAACATTAGCTACTTTTATTTTCTCTAACGCTCTCCCTCGACCCAGGACTGTACCCTAATAAACAGTCTCTGACAGCATAGATACAACACTTTCCCTCGACACTAGCGCACAAGTTCATGTATTTGGTGACTTCAATGTGCACCACAGCAACTGTCTTGGATTTTCTACTTACACAGATGCAGCAGGCAGCACAACTCATAGCTTCGCTATATCTCACTCCCTGGTACCACAACACGTAACTTCTCTATATCTCATTCAACATGCATCACTTCTAAATCTGTTTCTGACAACAGTTTTTGATGACTGTGTAACGAATACCCACAGCCCTCTTGGGAACGTCGATCATGCAGTGGTAATGGTTGAAATCGCCCTAAACTCTAGAGCCAAAACTGAAGAGCCACTGCTCAAAACAACGAGATATTATAAAAAGGCTGACTGGGAAGCCGTCAGGGACCTCATCAGGGACGCTCCATGGCAAAATATCTTTTCACTTCCTGCTGAACATTGCGCAAATGAGACCACTGAATGGTTCAAAGCGGCAATTGAAGCACATGTTCTCACAAATTCTATAACAACCTACACTCTCCCCAATGGTTCACTTCAACTTGTGCAGCTGTCATAGCGCAAAGGCAGCATGCATACCGCAGATTTAACCGACATAAGTCCAGTTCAAACAGACAGAAATAATTGTAAGAAAGAAATAGCGACAGCTAAGAGAGAATTTACTGAAACAACCCAAAAACGCATCGAAGCACAGAAATTAGGAACCCGAGACTTCTGGAAAATCTACAACAGTGTAGTAAATAATGGGCAATCAACAATTCCCCACTATCCAACCATCATGAGCAACTGAGAAGGCTAACTTGCTTGCCAGACGGTTTGCCTCCAACTCCACACTGGATTCTGCTAACCATCAACTCCCTGACTTTCCTTTGCAGACAGACGCCATACTAGATGATCACCCCGGCTCAGGTGCATGCTATCATAAGAAATCTTGACACTGCAAAAGCATGTGGACCTGATCTCATCCCGGCTGTGCTATTAAAAAAGTGCTAAGCCGAAGTAGCTCCAGTTCTCTCCAAACTCTACAACAAATGCCTTAATGAATCTTGCTTTCCTGCCTGCTGGAAAACTGCTTCTGTAGTACCAGTATTCAAGAATTCTGGCGAAAGAACTGACCCATTAAATTATTGCCCCATTAGCCTCCTCCCACTTTTCGACAAAATATTTGAGACCATAATTAACCAAGCTCTAGTCCATCACCTTACAGATGTTAAACTTTTGACTGATCAACAATATGGATTTAGACAAGCCCGTTCCACAGCAGACATCCTAACTGTAATCTCTGAACATATATACCAGTCACTGGACAAAGCGGAGGAGGGTAGAGCCGTAGCTCTAGATATATCTAAGGCTGTTGACAGGGTATGGCATGAGGGTCTTCTCAAAGAAAATCAGATCATACGGCATCACTGGAAGAATACATAACATAATTAGATCCTTCTTGGATAAGAGAAAAATCCACCTTGACGGTCGTACATCTAAATAATATGATATAAATGCGGGAGTGCCTCAGAGGTCTATCCTCGACCCCTATTATTCCTAATATCAATAAATGTCCTCCCTGACAAAATTGCCTCTGAGATGGGTATATATGCTGATGACACCACGCTCTATAACAGACACAACAGGAAAACAAATGAACACACATCTAAAGAAATGGCAGAAACACTAGAGGATGACCTCCGATCCGTAGTGGAATGGAGATAAAAATGGATGGTCACCTTCAATGCTGCCAAGATTAAACTTGTTTCCTTCAATAATTACAAGAACCCTGTCCTACTGCCAATAGCAATGGCCAATGACTCTTTATCTTAAAGTACATCTTTTAAACTCCTTGGCCTAACGTTCACAGGAAACATGAGTTGGAACAATTACATTGAGAGCATTGCCAGGGCCGCTGCAAAGAAGGTGGGTTCTCTCTACCGTGCTAAAAAGCTTCTAACGCCTGAAAGTATCCTATATCTCTATAAGGCCACCATTCGCCCATGTATGGAGTATTGTTGTCATATTTGGTGCATCTGCTACTAGTCTCTCGCTCCTAGACAAGTTTCAAAAGAGAGTCGCCAATCTGATAGGTCCTGAACTGTCAGCTAAACTTCAGCCTCTGTCCCATCAATGAAATGTTGCATCCCTCTGCCTGTTCTACAAGTACTTTAATGGAGAATGCTCTGACGAACTGCAAGCACTTGTGCCCCCACTACGTAAATACCCCCGACAAGCAGCTAAATCCCACCCCTTCACAGTATAGATCCCTAGATGCAAGAGAACCTTCTACTCCAGTAGTTTCTTCTCCAGAACAGCTAGACTTTGGAATTCCCTTCCGGGTCCCTGCTTCCCCAACTGTACTGACATGCAGAAGTTCAAGTGCAACGTGAACCGACATCTTGCTGCCCAACTCCCTACACAGTACCCCTGATGCTTATGTCCCCGATAATAGCCCCCTACAACAAAGTGGCAATGTGCCTTGTTTGCGGTGAAAATGTAATAAAAAAATAAAAAAATAAAAAATGGCGGCAATTAAAGAAAATACAAAACATCCCAGTACAAAGATCGGTGCAGCTTAGATAAGTAGGTCCAGCAGACGAGCCTCGTTCTGACATTCGGAAAATTTAGATTAACAACCAGTGAAGCTACCCTACCCAAAAGTAACCTTTTTGAATGAAGATGGATATAAACAATATTTTTAAAATTAATTTCTTAATTTTACTTAAAAACAAAATGTAAACATATATAAACAAAATATTTTAGGAAATAATTTTTTAATTTTAAATAAAAATTGATTGTAAAGAAAAATTATTTTAATTAATTATTGAAAAATATTGCAAAGTGTTTACATAGCTGGTTCTTTGGGATAATAGGGGCCCCTGAAGACCCCCTTCCAAGAAAAGACAAAAAACTAAAACGTTTTAGTGTTTTTACTGCTTTAAAAGGTTTTTTGTTGTTGTTGTTGTTGTTTTTTTTTATAATGTTTGAAAGACAAGTAATGGCTAGTTAAGTTAGAACAAGGGCGCCTGGCGGAAATTCTTCAGGGTTTAAATGTATTGTAATCCTTTTATTGGGGTCGAAAAACGTTTTTAAGCCGCCATATTACTTTTTTTTTCTTTTTTTTACATGGAGGTCACCACTTATCAAGGCCCGAAGGCCACTCAGGGATAAGGGTTATTGCGTGTACAGTAATCGATGAGATAGTATTGTAGTAATCATTAGTATTAGGGGTTTTGATAGAGTGTCTTACTTAAGGGGGCGGTTTGTCAGGAGTTTGTTTATGTTGGACTCGAAGACATCCAAGTTGTAGTCAGGTGGGAAACAGGCAAGCCGCAGAGAGTTCCACTGGCATGCAGTTCTAAGAAAGAAGCTTTGCTCATAGAATCTACGTTTGGATTTAGGCACAGATGGGGAAAATTATTGACTCGTGAAAGATTGGCGAGGAGCAACGAGGGATTGGAGCTAAGACGAGCACTTGCCAAGGAAATAACGATAAAATAAAGACAGGCTCGCAAGATCTCTTCTGTGGGAGAGAGGTTGCAGGGAAGAGAAAAGGGCATCCCCCACTAAGCCATGAAGTCTATTTTGTACTCTGTCAAGGCAGGATAGGCTGTTTTTAGCAGCTCCTGCCCAGATGTGGCAGCAGTACTCCATCCTTAGACGTACTTGGCTTTTATAAAGATAGTGAATTGCATCAGTAGTGAAATACCTTCTGGAGCGGTAGAAAGATCCCACCATTTTCCTAGCGTCCCTGGCAACAGATTTGATGTATGTGTTCCATTTTAGATCAGGAATAAAGGTCAAACCCAGAAGCTTGTCAAAACATGGAGCCTCTCCAAGACGAGAGCCATCCATTTCAATTGATGCCAGATGGGGATCAGAGCGTTGATGATGTAAAGATAGAAGTTTGGTTTTGGATGCATTAAAAGTGACCAGCCACCTCTTCCCCCATTGTACCACACGCTCAAGATCAGAGGAGAGAGAATTAGAGAGAACTTTGTCATTTACAGCCTTTGATGTGTTGCCGTAGATGGTCGTGTCATCAGCATAGATGTCAACGAATAATTTAAGTATGTGTTTTGGGAGATCATTGATGTAGATCAGGAAGAGAGTTGGGCCCAGGATGGACCCCTGAGGGACTCCAGCATTAATACTGAGAGCTTCTGATTTCTGCCCAGCAACCACTACTCTTATGAACCTATCGGACAGATTACTTGCCTCCCCACGAAAAAACGAAATCGTGAAATATAAAAGTAAGTTAAACTAAAAATAAAAAAATAAAAAAATTAAAAAAACAATTCAAAGAATTAAAGAAAGACCGTAAGGAATTTCTTTCTCAATTAAAGTAACAGCAATGAAAGTTCTTTTGTTCTGGTATAGTGTTCGAACAGGTTTTCTCACACATATACACACCCACACGTACGTACGCACACACACACGCACGCATATACACATCCTCATACACACACTCACATTCATGCGCATACACATACCCGAGCTGTGACGTCACTTCCTTTTAAGTGAAAACCAGACATGCGCACTCAGAACACTAACTCCAGTATAAAAGTCAACAAAACCCGTTAACTTCCCTTTTTTTCGTCTGGACCAGCGTTCGACCTGTTGAGTCGACGAACTGACCACCCACTCTAACGTCACTTTCCCTGCTACTGTGATGGGGGCAAGCGCAAGTACACTTAATACGCTTTCCCTCTCCATGAACTGGATTGACTTACTCTATCTCCCCTTCGCTTTGGCCCATCGACACAGACATGTGCGCGATGTTCCACCGAGCTTAACCCTTTCTTTCTACAGACAGCTTGCCACTTTGCGTTTCCCTATTGCATTCCCTTTCCTTCCACGCGCGTAGTCGTCAACGGCTGAATGAACATGTGTACACCAAAGACTTTCATTTCTCAACAGAAAATAAACGACATGTTTATTTTATTCCAGCATTTGAGTTCTTTGTTTCTTTCATTCAATTCGTTTCATTTTTTTTCTTGTTTAGGGTTAGGGTATTTTATATCCCGGTCCGCAACAATAGTCCTTTTGCAAAACGGTGGCCCAATTTGCTTCCATACGCATGGAGCCTTTAGTTCGAATTCCTATTGTTGGAATGTTAGTTCGTTGTTCCTTTGGAAGGATCCATGAATGTTTCATGGTAAACTCGGCAGGAATGATGGCGCCTATAATCAGGCATATGTGAGCCCCTTGCGGCTAAAAATGAATTGAGATAAGATCCAATATTTGGTAGACATAATTAAGCATAATGTGAGCCACTTAGGACTCAAGATGAATTGAGATAAGATCCAATATTTGGTAAATAAACATGCAGAACAGTTCTTGAATGTCATCCTTTATTTGGATAAATACAGCAATATAAGTTGTCTCTGCTTGTAGAGTTGCGGCCTTCGTTCACCAACTGTTTGGTGTCCCTGAAGGAACTGTCTTGGCACCCTCGAGAGAGAACCGCTGATGAGTCTATCCCGTTGCCGAGTTTCTGCTAGACTGAAAAATAAAAGCATGATACAAAAAGGGCGCCAAGCAACTTACTTGACTCATACAAAATTAATCAATCACGGACCGGCTACTAGAACTGTGTGGCCGGCCTAAACAAGAAAGATAGCGATTGTATATGAAATTTCTTACAAGACAGAGTTCAAAGAAATTTCGAACATTTATTACTATAAACATAACGAAGAAGTGAAAATAAATAAATAAATAAATAATTGCAACCAAAGGCAAGATAAATCAACGTAAAGAGTCAATCATGGTAGAAGCACCAGTGTCATATGTCACGTGACCTAACTGTTCAGATTTTTCAGAACGAGGCTCGTCTACGAAACCTACATATCTAAGCTGCACCCGAAGATAAAATATTCCGAAAATCACGTAATTTGATAAAGCAGTTTTCTTTGGGTTTTTTTTTTTTTTTTTGTAAATGTTACCTTTAAAAGAGAGTCGCCAACTTGATAAGTCCTGAACTGTCATCTAAGCTTCAACCTCTGTCCCATCGACGAAATGTTGCATCCCTCTGCCTGTTTTACAAGAATTCTAATGGTGGATGCTCTGACAAATTACAAGCATAAACACCCCCGACAAACACAACAATCAGCAAAATCCACCCCTACACAGAAGAGATCCCTAGATGTAAGAAAGCCTTCTACTCCAATAGTTTCTTCCCTAAAACTGCTAGACTTTGAAACTCCCTTCTGGGTTCCTGCTTCCCCAACTGTACTGACATGCAGAAGTTCATGTGCAATGTGAAAAGATATCTTGTTGCTCAACTCCCTACATAGTATCCCTGCAACTTATGTCCCTGATAGAACCCCGACTACTCTAATATGTTTTTTATGGGTATTCGAGGTCGCTAACAACGAATCTGATAATCAAACTCGTCGCAAATTTACCGTGTGCATGGTATGAACCTCTGGACCTTGGGACTATTTTGCGCCATTTCACCACCTTCAGTAGTGTTTTTCTTACATGATACGTTTACGTGCGAAATTGGCCTAGTGAAGTGTCTTATCACAGAATAATGGGGGAGGAGGTGGCTAGTTACTTTTAATGCATCTAAAACCAAGCTCCTATCTTTACATCATCAACGCTCTGATCCCCATCTGGCATCAATTGAAATGGATGGCTCTCGTCTCGGAGAATCTCCATGTTTTGATAAGCTTCTGAGCTTGACCTTTACTCCTGAACTGAAATGGAACACGTACATCAAGTCTGTTGCCAAGGTCCCTGGAAAAATGGTAGGATCCTTCTACCGCTCCAGAAGATATCTCACTGCTGATGCAATTCTCTATCTGTATAAAAGCCAAGTACGTTCAAGGATGGAGTACTGCTGCCACATCTGGGTAGGAGCTGCTAAAAACAGCTTATTCTGCCTTGACAGGGGGGGGCAGGGCGAGTTGTCGTTCTGTAACGAGTTGGTATTTATTTGCTCCCCCACCGAGCAAATTAGGCACAACGTTGATTTTTAATATGAGGAGTGAAGGGGAAATGGGGACCAACTCCCCGGGGAGTAGGTAGCTGGATAGTGACAATTAGTATGAAGGGTTGCCCCCACATTGACCACGGTCTTATATGTAGGGGTTTCCCACCACATATGGTCTTTGCTTGACTTTGGTGTCCAGCCCCGCAGGGGGGCAGGGCGAGGTGTCGTTCTGTACACGCAATAACCCTTATCCCCGAGTTGCTTCCAGGCCTTGATAATGAGTTACGTACAACATACAGACCTTTTTGTGGTTTTGTTTCTTTACTTTTATTTGCCGCCATAAATGCCAATTTGAATAAGCATCGTCTTTCGATTACAATTTTTTTTTTTATGTAAAAAAATCTTTCCAATTTTAATGGCATTAAAATTAAATTGCATCATTTAAAAAAAAAAAAAGACTACCAATTAGTTGGCGCGAAAATCGTGTATCAAAAAATAACCCTGACACCACAAATAGTTCAAAGATCCATCTCCAAGAATTGCTTTTTGACACATTAAAAGGTGAATTGGCATTTTACTTAATTCGAAATCTATTTGCTAACTTACACGTTTGCTGACTTATAAAAAATGCTATGACTCCAAATTTTATCGACACAATCCCAATCACACACATTAAGTTGAAAAAAAAAAAGAAGAATGAAATAGGGATGGAAATTTATGAAAAATAGCGAGGTAGGGGCGCCCGGTTTTGCCCGATCGTAGTGAGTAAAGTACCTACGTAGTGAGTAAAGTAGCTAAGTTTCAAACCTACTTATTCTTAACATAAGGAATATGGGTCTTAGTGCACTTATTGGTCCGCGCTTTTAGTTTAATAAAATTATTAATTAATATTTTTTTTATTAAATTGTAAGGTTAAAATACAGAATAGGTACAAAACCAACAATAAAATATATAGATTTAGGACTATCCACTTATCTTGTGCTTAATATGAGAAATATATATATATATATATATATATATATATATATATATATATATATATATATATATATATATATATATACCGCATATATATATATATATACCGCATATATATATATATATTTATATATACCGCATATATATATATATATATATATATATATATATCGCATATATATATATATATATATATATATATATATACCGCATATATATATATATACCGCATATATATATATATTTATATATACCGCATATATATATATATATATATATATATATATATATACCGCATATATATACCGCATATATATATATATATTTATATATACCGCATATATATATATATATATATATATATATATACCGCATATATATACCGCATATATATATATATATATATATCGCATATATATATACCGCATGTATATATATATATATATATATACCGCATATATATATATACCGCATATATATATATATATATCGCATATATATATATATATATATATATATATCGCATATATATATATATATCGCATATATATATACCGCATATATATATATATATATATATATATATATATATACCGCATATATATATATATATATATATATACATATATATATATATATATATATACATATATATATATGCGGTATATATATATAACCGGCTATAATAATAATAATAATAATAATAATAATAATAATAATAATAATAATAATAATAATAATAATAATAATAATAATATTTTTCATAGCAGCCATCCTAACACTGATAACACTAATTATCCCCTCCAAACCAATCCTGCTACAATTACTGTCCTACCCTCTGTTCATCAAAATGAACAAAATTTAAATTCTCTTCCCAGTATAAATCAACAAATTAATATTAATTCTCGACCCCGAACTATTAATAAAACATATACATATATAGGTGCTACTTCAACTTTAATAAAGAAAAGAATTTCAAACCACACTTCTTCTTTCAATAATCAAAATTCAAATAATAACCAGGGAACTTCTCTAACTACACTGGTTAAAAAGCTTAACTCTACTAATACCCACTTTTCAATTAAATGGACCATCCTAAAAAAAGTTAAGTCTTATACTCCAGGATCTAAGTCTTGTCACCTTAATCGCCGTATATATTTTATAAATTACTATATATATATATATATATATATATATATATATATATATATATATATATATATATATATATATATATATATATTATTTTATTTGCTTTTTCTTTATTTCTTTGGCCGGTTTTCCATCTGCTGTCTCCGTTTTATGGTATAAGTATACCGATTAATTAAATATATACATCAACCTTCTCATTTTTATTCTATGTATTTGTTTACTTATATTTAACTATATGCATTACATACACATTTATTTGCCTTATTCCGGAGTTTGTAGATACCGGCCTTTCCCTCCCCTTATTTTGTATGTAAGTGTGTATGTTTTTGTTTAACCTGTATATGTTTTTGGATATGTGTATATGTTTATGCATGCGTGTGTGTTTGTATATATATGTATATATATGTGTGTGTGCTATTGTATATATATTCATATATGTGTATATATATTTATATGCGTGTTTGTATGTATATACATGTATGTGTGCATTTGTGTGTCTGTATGTATGTATGTATATGTGTATGTATGTATGTGACTGTTTATATATATATAATTTTCTATTTATTTATTTATTTTATTTTTTTTATTTTTATTTTATTTATTTTTATTTTTATTTATTTATTTTTTTTATTTTTTATTTTTTATTTTTATTTTATTTATTTATTTTTTTAATATATTTATTTATTTATTTATTTATTTTTATTTTTTACTTATTTATTTTTTTTATACACATATGTATGTATGTGTATGTGTATGTATATATGTGTGTATGTATATGTATATATGTATGTATATTTATAACAGACGCCCCATTTCTTATTTGTTCTTCTGATCAGTTTTCTTAAATTAATTCTGAGACTTTCACGTGCATATCTAAGCTGACCTAATTATTAACGCTAACGTTCGCGCTTTTTGTCTGGGTCAGTTTGACCTTGCTTTTCAAATTTAAATTGTCGGGGTTTTTTTTTTGGTTTTTTTTTTTTTAAGCCTTAATTTTTTTGATTGACAGACGTGTTTCAAATATTATGTCTAGTACGTTTCTTTTAATGACTTGGAATTCATTCCATTTGTGCTTTTTTTCCAAGGAACTCTGCCTTTTGGATGATTTTGGACCATTTACCCTGTGGATTGAAATTTTAAATTCGACCGTATATGCGGTATATACATATATATATGCGGTATATATATATGTGGTATATATATATATATATATATTTATATGCGGTATATATGCGGTATATATATATATATATGCGGTATATATATATATGCGGTATATATATATATATATATATATATATATATATATATATATATATATATATATATATATAAAAGTTACAATAAGTTTACTAAGGTAATCAAAATGGTAAACTTAAAATATATTATAAATATTAAAGAGTTAATATTTACAAGTAAAATAAACTCAGCCAGATATAAAAAGCTCAATAAAACCGAAAAGGAAATAGAGCTTATAATATGAACAAATCATTAATAAAATATGTTAAAAGACATCTTGAAAAAGAGTTAAAAACATATTTAATTTTAAAAAAGGAAGCACAAGATAAGTGGATAGTCCTTAATCCGCGGAGTTTCGAAGAAATACTCTCCTTCTCATCAGAGGGCAGGAATTAGCAAAATGCAGGATCGGATTTTGCATGTAAAAGTATTTAATGAAACTACAAGTAAGTCACAGATCTTACTTGGTTAAAAAAAAAGTGAGGTAAGGGGAATAGGAAGTAAAAGAAAAAATGATAAAAAGATTTCACATGAATGGATAGTCCGGTGAAGGGTAAAAAATCCAAGAATGGTAAAATCCAAACACGGTCGAATTTAAAATTTCCAATCCAATGGGTAAATTCCAAATGGTCCAAAATAATTCAAAAGGCAGAGTTTCTTGGGGGAAAAAATCGCAAATGGAATGAATTCCAAATCATTAAAAGAAAAAGCACTGAAGAGAATATTTAAAACAAGTCTGTCAAGGCTGGAGGAATCAAGTAAATTCAATCAAGTATATATATATATATATATATATATATATATATATATATATATATATATATATATATATATATATATATATACCGTATATTTCGGTGTATATAAGGCGACCGTCAGATAAGACGAGGTACAAAATTGGACAAATTTTCATAAATTTATCATATATCGGTTGAATAAGACGTCTGCTAAATCACGAAACCATGTATAGCCTAGAGATTGCAACATCCGGTATCTTATGAAATATTGGTTTTTAAAGATGATTTTTTTAAAAAACTTTAAGGGTCGTCTTATACATCGAAATATAGCGTAATTGTAGACAACTAGTTGGCGTGAAAATGGTCTATCAAAAAGTAACCCTGACAGGCTGACACTATAAACTGATCCAAAATCCATCTCCAAAAATTGCTTTCTGACATGTCATGCTTTTAATGAGGAACTGAATTGACATTTTACTATCAAGGCCCAGAGGCCACTCGAGGATAAAGCGTGTACACTAGTCAATGGGACAATAGTAATCGTTAGTAGTGGAAAGTTAGTAAATTGGATTACTTAAGGGGAACGGCTCATCAAGAATTTGTTTACGTTGGACTTGAAACCATATCGTAGTCAGCTGGAAAGCAGGCAAACGGAAGAGAGTTCCACAGGTGTGCAGTTCTAAGAAAGAAGCTTTGTTCATGGAATCTACGTTTAGGTTTAGGCACAGATAAAAAAAAATGGGGGAAATTATTGATAGTGGTTTCATGAAACTTTGGTGAGGGGGAACATAGATTGGAGCTCAGTTTCCTCTTATTAAGGTCCAGTGGCCACTCGAGGATAAAGAGTTAGAGTAGTCAATGGGACAATATTGTAGTAGTCGTTAGTAGTGGAAATTTGGTTATTTAATTTAATTGAATTACTTAAGCGGAACAGCTCATCAAAAAATTTGTTTACGTTGGACTTGAAGATGATCGTATTGTAGTCAGCTGAAAAGCAGGCAAACGGAAGAAAGTTTTGTTCATCGAATCTACGTTTAGGTTTAGGCACAGATAAAGAGTGGGGGGAATTATTGATAGTGTTTTCAGCTAGACATGCGTTTCTCATGAATGTTTGGCAAGGCGGGGGGTCATAGATAGCAGCTCAGACGAGCACTTTCCATGAAAATAACGATAAAGCAGAGACAAACTCGCAACATCTCTTCTGTGAGATAGAGGTTGCAGAGAAGAAAAAAGTGCATCCCCTACTAGGCTATAAAGTCAATTTTGAACTGTATCAAAGCAGGATAAGTCTTTTCTAGCAGTTCCTGCCCAGATGTGGCAACAGTACTCCATCCTTGCACGTACCTGGCTCTTATATAGATAGAGAATTGTATCAGCAGTGAGATATCTACTGAATCGATAGTAGGATCCCACCATTTTTCCAGCGACCTTGACAACGGATTTGATGTACGTGTTCCATTTCAGATCAGGAGTAAACCCTAACCCTAACCCTAACCCGACGTGTTCCATTTCCTGTTTGCTGACTTATTAAAAATTAGGTATGGGCAAAATGAATGCCGATGCTCAAATGTAGAAACATTTTGACCCCTCCCTTTATTTAAAAAATCATCAAAATGTTTAAACAAAAAATACCTTTACTAAAGTTATGGTTTTCAGTAGTAAATAAAAAACGCAAGAATTTTGCTTTTTTTATATAAATAAAGCATCGTAATTTCTAACAATAAAAATAAAATAATTTTTATAGGAACATTACGAAAAAAGACCCCACAGTCCGTATTAATGGATTCTATATAACCAAGACCGTCTTAAAAGACAAGATGGCCGGTGGGCAAAAATAATTTAATCTGCTGACGTCATCACGGATAGTCCTTATATAACTCGAGGAAAAATGAATTTCTCGAACTACGGATATTACCATTGAATTAATATTGCCTATTTAACATTTCCACACAAAAAAATTTGAGTCGCCAACCTAATAGGTCCTGAACTGTCATCTAAGCTTCAGCCTCTGTCCCATCGACGAAATGTTGCATTCCTCTGCCTGTTCTACAAGTATTTTAATGGTGAATGCTCTGATGAGTTTTTAGTTACCAATATATAAATGTATGTATGTATGTATGTTTGCATGTCTGCCTTAAACTTTCAATAGAGGCGACGGATTTTACCAGGATCAGTATCGTTTTAAAGGTCGACCTTTCATACGACAAACATCGAAAAATTGGCTAAAAACATTAATATCTTTTACCCCGTTCTTTTACTCATTTGCGGTACGGGTTAGAACCTGCCTTCCTACTACGACATTTTTTTTTTTTGCTCAACATACACATCCAAACACCCGGGCAACGCTGGGTTGAAATGCTAGTATATGTATAAAAGTGAACGTGTCTGTGTGTCTGTGTGTGTACATTTTCCTACGCAATAACTCTGGTAATTTGTAGTCTACAGACTCGAAATTTAATATACATTAAGGGGTCAAAGTTCAACGATTTGACCTATTTAATATTTTCACACAAAAAAATTTGAGTCGCTAACCTAATAGGTCCTGAACTGACATCTAAGCTTCAGCTTCTGTCCCATCGACGAAATGTTGCATTCCTCTGCCTGTTCTACAAGTATTTTAATGGTGAATGCTCTGACGAACTGCAAGCACTTGTACCTTATCAACGTACATACGACATAAACACCCTCCACAAACCCGACAGGCAACTAAATCCAACCCCCACACAGTAGAGATCCTTAGATGTAAAAGAAATTTCTACTCCAGTAGATTCTTCCCTAGAACCGCTAGACTTTGGAATTCTATTCCACGTCCCTGCTTCCCCAACTGTACTACTGACATGCAGTTCAAGTGTAACGTGAACCAACATCTTGCTGCCCAAATCCCTACATAGTACCCCAGTAGTTGTTGCCCCTGATAGTAGCCCCTTACACCAAAGTGGCAATGTGCCTTGTTTGGGGTGAAAATGTAATAAAAAAAAGAAAGAAAAAGTTGTCAAAAACCTACTATATGTCACTGTATGTTTTTCAAGCTGAATAAACATGTTGCATTAAATAAAAACACTAAAAAACATATCCAGTTAGGTAGAAAAGTAATGTCACGGTAATATATATTGAACGAGTTTCTGACAGTATTTTGTCTAGTTTTATTTTTTTTATTTTTAAATCCCTTTCCCAAACTTGCCGTGTCAAAGAGAGCGTCGGGCGCCATTTTTAATTTTCCAATACACCGGTAAACACTGTATGTTTTTCAAGCTGAATAAACGTGTTGCATTAAGTAAAAACACTAAAAAACATATCCAGTTAGGTAGAAAAGTAACTTATTTTGCCTTTGCTAACATTTATTTGTTATATATTTGCTTTTTGACACTTTTTTCGAATCTATGTGTACAGTAACACAAACCCGAAATGTTTATATTATTTAAAAAAAAAAACACTCCTACACACACACACAGCGATTGGCGACGCTTTCGATTGTAAATATAAGAGCGTTGTCGGCGGCGACAACCGGAAATGGCAAACCCTGTGTCAGTCAGATTTGTTTATTTCACGCCAATTTGAACTGCGAAATAATTCGTTTTAACTAATGAGACCTGTGGAAATTCTAAGGTTAATCCTTCGGAGTTAAGACAACAAAGCGTAAAAGTTAAAAAAAAAAACAAAAAAAAAATACAAAACAAATATATAATATATAAATGTTATCAAACTCTCTACTGAACACAGTAAGATTGGGAAAATGAGTTAAAAATAAAAAAATATACAAAATACTGTTAGAAACTCGCTCAATATATGTTACCGTGACATGGGCTGAGATATATTCGGTAGGTTTTTTAACAATATTTTCTATAGTGTTTTATTTTTAACTCATTTTCTCAAACTAGGTAGAAAAGTAACTTATCTTGCCTTTGATGACATTTATTTGTTAGATATTTGTTTTTCCAATCTATGTGTACAGTAACACAAACCCGAAATGTTTATATTATTTAAAAAAAAAAAAACGGTTCGAAAAGTTATTTTCATAAAAACAACAAAAAAGTCACGTTCATTCTATCTTTTTTTTTCTTTGAAAAACAAAAATATTTATGAATTACAAATGCGAGGTGTGTCAGAAATTTCGTGAAAAATAGTGAATAATTCCACCCCATCTTTCCAAGCTTATAACTCCTCGAAAAATGTAATTCAAACCCTAATTTTTTTTCAATTAAAGGAGCAAGGACCAAGGTTTCATTAAAAAAAAAAAAGAAAAAAGAAAACAACGTTTTTAAAGGTTTTAAACTTCGGACTTTACAGGTAAATTTCTAAAAAAACACTACTTTTTTGTTTTAAATTTGAATATATTATTTATTGAGCTTTTCTCTTCAATTTGTGATATATAAAACTTTGGTGAGTAAATTAATTATTTACCTTTAATAGACATTTCAAAATGGGAGGCGTGAATTATTCGACCCCCTGTCTTTCCAAGCTTATAACTACTCGAAAAATGTAATTAAAGCCCTAATTTTTTTTCAATTAAAGGAGCAAGAACCAAGGTTTCATTAAAAAAAACAAAATGAAAAACATACAACGTGGTTTAAAAAAAAAGTTTTAAACTTCGAACTTTACAGGTAAATTTCTAAAAAAAAACACTACTTTTTTTGTTTTAAATTTGAATATATTATTTATTGACCTTTTCTCTTCAATTTGTGATATATAAAACTTTGGTGAGTAAATCAATTATTTACTTTTTAACAGACATTTGAAAATGGGGGGGCGTGAATTAAAAAAAAAAACGTTTGTCTAAAATATTTTATTGGAAAGAGCATAAAATTTCACATTGACCCTGAAAATATCGTAAAAATAGAATCAATAGAAAAATTTTGATAGATTTTTAAAGTTTAAAAATTGAAAAATATTGAGTTCGTAAAATTCAATTACTGTTTTTAAAAAAAAAAAAAAAATTCTATTACTTTTTATACAACTTTAATAGTTTATTTTGGAAGTATAATCCATAAATAAAATAAACAACCCACTTTTAAAAGAGAAATTACGAGTTTTTTATATTTTATTCGCAGTTTCGTGTTAGGGGTGTCAAAAACTCCTACAAAAATTCTGATACACCTACAAATGCGGTATGTCATTTTTACTTTCTATGGTTTTGATATGCTGCGTTTTTATTGGTTACAAAGTGGGTGACTGATTTACCAGAACGCTGTAACTAAAAAGTGAGTACCCCTTTCAAATGTCGAAATAATTATTTAAAAATTTTTTTTTTTTTTTTCATAATCTGGTTAGTGTCCAATCAATAATTATCCAGTGAAAAAAATTCAAAAAACCTATAAGTATACAAATTACGCAGGGGGGGGGGGCGGTTGTACTACTCTGGCCGAAATTTCATCCTGATAGTGTAGAAGCGGCTCCACCCCCCCAAAAAAAAATTATTAAGTTTAGTGTGATCGTAATTGTCCGTATTTTTGAGATGAGATATTTTCATTGATTGAGATTGTCGGACTGACTTCCTCATCTTGGTTGTTATAGTCACAACGTTTCGGCCGTTTTGCCCTCCGGCCTTCATCAGGTGTTTGTTTTTTTTTATTACGTCCTAGTGACATATGGCCGAGTGGTCCTAGACGTTGTATCAAAGTTTACAGTTACCCAAAGGTGCTGAGTTCAATCCTGAATGAAGGCAGTGAAAAGTAACATTCAAAACAGAGAGTCAGCAACTATGTCCCAGAGCCTAGTTGGAGTCCGAACACGGTACCCTCGTAATGATAATAAAGGGTTGGGTTCGAGACTCCTAACAAACGGTTCCCCAGTTCGATACAAAACACCTGATGAAGGCCGGGGGGGGGGGGGCAAAACGGCCGAAACGTTGTGACTATAACAACCAAGATGAGGAAGTCAGTCCGACAATCTCAATTTAGTGTGATCCTCTGAAAGGCGCGGTCATTGGCATTCGGTACATCGAAAGTGGGGGAATGAGAGCGCGAATCTATCATATTACCACGGGGATGGGCGGGGATGGGGCAACGATAGAAGGAACTAGACAAGTGTACGAGCATGCGAGCCCCACCCCCTGACAACATACCCGGA
>NC_136527.1:3616540-3656540 GCF_053919585.1 Euprymna scolopes
AATGTAAAAAAGAAATCATTATTTCGACATTTGAAAGTGGTGCTCACTTTTTAATTACAACGTTCTGATAAATCAGTCACCCATTTTGTAAGCAATAAAAACGCGGTATATCAAAACCATAGAAAGTAAAAATAATGAGTCTACCGCATTTGTAAGTCAGAAATATATTTGTTTCTCAAAGAAAAAAAATAGAGAGAACAGGACTTTTTTTATTGTTTTCATAAAAATAAAGTTTCGAGATTTTAATTATTTTTTTTTTACTTATTTAGTCAGTTTGTGGTTTTTTTTTTAATTGTTTTTGTGAAAGGTAAGTTTTTTTCAAAACTTTTTTGTTTCTTTTTAATTTTTTTAAAGTATTATAAATTTCACTAACATGCTGGAGAAATGTTTAATAATTTGGTATTTTTTTAGATTAGGTCCACCTCCACAATTTTCCTTTCAATGACGACATTTATAGGTTTCCGAGTATGCTGAACACGCAAATTGCATTGAAATTTTGCGGAAATAAATAGTTGTATTATGCATTGTATTCTTCGGCGGCCATTTTTTACGTGCACACGCGCCATAAACAAATACACACACGTAAAAAAGATGGCCGCCAAAGATTACAATGCATAATACAACTTTTTATATCTTGATAACTACTTATTTCTGCAAAATTTCGATGCGATTTTCGTATTCAGCATAGTCGAAAACCATTTCAAGTCGTCATTTAAAAGAAAATTGAGGAGGTGGACCTAATCTAAAAATTTACCAATAATTTTTAATTCCGTACGCCTCCCGATACATTGCTTCGTCAACATGCGACCATTTTATATCTCCCGAAGACACTTCCGTATTTAGAAAAAAAATAAATAAATAAATAAAAAGTGACCGATTTACCAGAACGTGGTAACTAAAAAGTGAGTATCCCTTTCAAATGTTGAAATGATTTTTTTTTCAATTTTTTTTCATAATCTGGTTAGTGTTCAATCAATAATAATCCAGTGAAAAAATTTCAAAAAACCTATCAGTATAGAAACTCCACCACGTAAGTAAATAAATAAAAAATGTTACGTGCGCATGCGTTAGCCTTGACTAGGGGGGTACTAAGGGAACGACCATTAAATAATTCTGCGGGTCGCCATGGAACTCAACGCCCAAGGAGTACCAAAATAGTTTTCATGATATGAAGAAATTTTTTTTTCCGAAAAGTGGGTGATCACTTTTCCATCTAAATTTAACTTAAAATGAGCACCCACTTTCTGGCCACCTGAGGAAGGGGCATTTATTTTCGTGTTTATTGGCTTAAAGGTTTTTTTGACAAGGCAGTTTGGTACGCGAATGCATATTTAACAGTTTTCGTTTATGCTCACGCATAGCATAAACAAAGGCTACGTCTGTAAAATGGAAAATAGTCCCAGAGTTCAGGGGTTAATACCATGCAAAAGAAATCAAACAAAAAGACTTTTTAGCCAAGAAACACACAGAAAGAAAAAAAATAGCATCCATTTTTTTCTATCGAATTCATTTGCTGTTTTTATTGAAAACTATTTCCCCCCGGATTTTTGATATAATTTTCCATTAAGCGCTGTGCGTCTCACGTTCGTAAATAACAAAATTTTTTTTGTAGATTTTGGTGTGCTAAAAACGAATCTGCAAACCGTTTCCGTCACAAAAAAATAGTTTTTATGATATGAAGAAATTACTTTTTCGAAAAAGTGGCGATCACTTTTCCATGTAAATTTAACTTAAAATGAGCACCCACTTTCTAGCCACCTGAGAGAGGGGGGATTTTTTCCCATGTTTATTGGCTAAACAGCTTTCGTTTATGCTTACGCATAGCGTAAACGAAGGCTACGGCTGTTAAATGGAAAATAGTCCCAGAGTTCAGGGGTTATTACCATGCAAAAGAAATCAAACAAAAAACTTTTTAGCCAAAATGCCCCTCTCTCAGGTGGCCAGAAAGTGGGTGCTCATTCTAAGTTAAATTTACATTGAAAAGTGATCACCCACTTTTCGAAAAAGTAATTTCATGAATGTCATGAAAACTTTTTTTTTGCTACGTAAACGGTTTGCAGATTCGTTTTTAGCACACCGAAATCTACAATAAAATATTTCGTTATATATGAACGTGAAACGGGCCTTAAAGTAAAATAATACCGGATTTTTTTGAGCAGATTTGCCGTTTAGTTGTACAAATATCCTCAAACCAGGTAACCACTAAAAGGGATTTTTAAAAGTCGTCACCTGTATCGAGCAAAAGTTTAAAACCACCGATTATATGCCAGCCTACATCATGGTAACATATATTGAGTGAGTTCCTAATAGTATTTTTAGTTTAAACTCATTTTCCCAAAATTTCCCCAAACTTAACGTGTTCGATACAGTCTGCCGCCATTTGTATTTTTCAGATATACCGATAAACATTGAATGTTTTTTAACGGATTATACATTACATAAAAACACTAAAATCTTATCCAGTTAGGTAGAACACTTACTTTTCTTGCCTTTGATAACATTTATTTGTTATATATTTATTTTTTGACAACTTCTTTGTATCTGTGTTTAGTAATATAAACCCTTTTCATTTAATGTAACGTTTAGTCGGCTCGAAAAACAGTGTTTATTGGTGTATTTGAAAGCTACAAATGGTGGTGGACACTGTTGATTACTTTAAGTTAGAGAAAGTGAGTTAAAACTAAAAAAACTATACAAAATACTGTCAGAAACCTACCGATTATGCCAGCCTATGTCATGGTAACATATGTCGGTGAGTTTCAGGCACTGTTTTGTATAGTTTTTAGTTTTCAACTTACTTTCCCAAACTTAACGTATTCAAAAGAATCCGCGACAATTTCTGTTTTTGGAGCCAATTAAACATTTTACATTACATAAAAACACTAAACAGTTATCCAATTAGGTAGAAACGTTAATTACCTTACCTTTGCTTTCATTTCTTTGTTTTTGGACGACTTTTTTGAATCTGTGTATAGTACCCCCCTTCCCCCACCATCAACCAAATATTAATTACTAACTCACATTTTTTAAAACAACAACAAAAAAAAAAGCATTTAGCGTTTCAACATTTTTGCTACGTTCGGCTTCATCCACTGATTGTTGGTCAAGTCCAAAACATGAATGATTGACAGAAACTCTCGAGGATTCAGATCAAATTCTGCAAGAGTACCATTTTTTTCAGTTTCGCCGCCTTTTTCACTTTTTGCAGTGGATTGCTGTACTAATATAAGAAACATGCATTTTCTCTTTTATTAAATTTTTCCATTACACTAAATTGAGCCACTGCAACGCGTGGCAGGGTACAGCTAGTATATATATAAATTTTCTGGAGAAGATTGTCTGCGAGGGGGTAGTCGCCATCTGTGACCTTCATAATGACCCTCGCTAATCTCTCTCTCTCTCTCTTACTCTCTCTCACACACGCACACACACAAACACACACACACAAACACACGCGCGTGCTTGTGTGTGTGTGTGTGTGTGTGTGTGTGTGTGTGTGTGTGTGTGTGTGCGTGTGTTTCTATGTGTAAAAGATAGCGGAAAAAAACAATCCCAGCAAAGAGTTCGATAAAAATAATTTCCCAAATAAATGCGTATTTTCGTATGAATAATTGAATTTATTCAAAAAGTATCGCAAACAAAAACAATGCATAACATGGGATCCCGATTTCGAATCTCGCTCAGGAGACGACAGAACACGTGTCAATAGATAATTATATCTTAAAACAATCTATATGCCGCTCCCCATTTTGTATAAGGAGAAATTATTCCCAACACGCATTTAGTCGTATAAATGAATTCATTCGCAAACACACACACACATATATCTATCTATCTATCTTTCTATCTATCTATCTATCTATCTATCTATCTATATATATATATATATATATATATATATATATATATATATATATATATATCATCAGTGGTGAAAAAACCGGACTAGAGTGCTCAATGTGTAACCAGAGCAGTATATAGGAAATTTATTACTATGAGTCCAGAATGAATTTACATATTGTTTCCGCTGGGAAGATATCCTCTGAAGATTAGGAAATATCCGACCAGCTTACAAATGCGGTAGAGACTCATATTATTTTTACTTTCTATGGTTTTGATATACCGCGTTTTTATTGCTTACAAAATGCGTGACTGATTTATCAGAACGTTGTAACTAAAAAGTGAGCACGACTTTCAAATGTCGAAATAATGATTTCTTTAAAAATAATTTTTTTTTTTAATAATCTGTTTAATTAGTGTCCAATCAATAATAATCCAGTGAAAAAAATTTCCAAAAACCTATAAGTATAGAAATTACGCACTTACTTTTACAAAGATTATTTACGTTAACTCTTTTCATAAATAATTTTTTAAAAAAAAGTAACTAAACCATTTATTGATGATTTGTCACGTGTACAAACATTTATTTATTTATTTATTTATTTATTTATTTACGTAGGCTTAACTCTTTTCATGAATAAGAAAAGTTTTACTCTTTAAGAATAATAAAAGGAAAAAATGCAGAGAGTGATCCGCGCTATTTCCAAATTAAGTTTTTACGATATGTTTTTTATTCAATTGTAAGGTTAAAGTACAGAATAGGTACAAAACACCATCCCTTCCCCATGTTAAGAATGGCTTTTTAAATAATAACGTTATTATTTCAGCACGGATCACTCTCTGCATGAGTATTATAAAAATTAATACAAATAATACTTATCTCAATAAGTGAAAGGCTCATTTCTACCGGAAATGAAATGGGGACAATCTCGCAGTTACGAAAAATATTTTCATTTATAATTTAATATTTTTATAATTCGCAATGTTAAATTATTTTAATAACATGCAAACATTCTTTGACTTTAAAAATAGATTTTCTGAAAATTTCAATTAAATTGGTAACGTAGAAATATGGTTTTATTCACTTTAAACAAACCAAAACTTACATTTATATATATATATATATATATATATATATATATATATATATATATATATACATATATGTGTGTGTGTTATTTATTTAAATAAATATATATAGATATATGCTATATATATATATATATATATCCATTAATGTATAATCCATTATCCATTAATGTATAATCACCTTTTTATTTACAATATTCCCTCTGCTTAACTTATTTTGTTTTCAAGTAAGATCTTTGACTTATTTGTTGTTTCATCAAATACTTCTGCATGCAAAATCCGATCCTGCATTTTGCTAATTCCTACCCTCTGATGAGAAGGAGAGTATTTCTTTGAAACTCCGCGGATTTAGGACTATCCATTTATCTAGTGTTTCCTTTTCAGATTAAATATGTTTTTAACTCATTTCAAAGTGTTTTTTAACATATTTCATTAAGTGTTTGCTCATATTATATATATATATATATATATATATATATATATATATATATATATATATATAGGGTAGCCCACTTAAAAGTAGCCTGGTCTCTTTAATCTTTCTCTTACGGACCAACAATATGGTTTTATTCACTTTTAACAAACCAAAAATTACATTTATATATATATATATATATATATATATATATATATATATATATATATGTGTGTGTGTGTGTGTGTGTGTGTGTGTGTGTGTGTGTTATGTATTTAAATAAATATATAGATATATGCTATATATATATATATATATATATATATATATATATATATCGGGTAGCCCACTTAAAAGTAGCCTGGTCTCTTTAATCTTTCTCTTACAGACCAACTGACACCACAAAACAAAATGCAATTCTTTTTCCAACAAGATGGCGCTGCATGACACACGTCTCACAAATCATTGACGCGAGTTCATAACATGTTTACGGAAGAGAGAAAAATAAGCAAATGGATATGGGCATCATCAGTTTATGCAAAAAATACTCACAACCAAAGGAGAACATTACCAACGCTATCAGGAGAATCACCAGAGATCTACAGTTGTTAAACGTGGCTAGAAACACATAGATGTCAACGGGGAACACTTCCAGCATCTTTTATAATTTAAACAATAAAAGAATGTTCCTTCTCTCTACTACATCATTTTCCGGGGTAACTTTATATACATACATACATATATACTTCAGAATAGTTTTTATTATACTACATCATTTTCCGGGGTAACACATATATACATACATACATATATACTTCAGAATAGTTTTTATTTAACAATCAGTTGTTATGGAAACGTGAGATTGTAGGTTTACAAAAATATTACTGGCAGTAATATTCTATAAGTTATCCCATCTAAACAAGAATTGCTCGATATGCAAGATAGAGCAAATAAATTATCGCTGGACCCACAAACAAATTTAAACAAGCACATGCCCGATTCGGATATCTACACAGCTATGCGGATTACCCAATATATAGCTTGGACATTATTACCAAACGGATGTAAAGAATGTATAACATGGATTTTACCAAGCAAGGTGGATCTAAAAAAACATTCATATCCTTTTTCTACAAATCTTCCTGCTACAGGACTTCTGATAAATGCATTATTTTCACTTTGACTTTCCATGTCTCACTGACTTTAGCAAATAGGGTGCATACCTTTATAACTATTTGCTAATATTTTCACTACTCTGATGAGATGGTAGACATCGAAACCCTATAGGTTAAGGAGATAAACTTTCTAAAACATTCTTTGTCTTGCTTAGAATAATAAAAATTCTTTGATATGAAACTCAACCACTTCATTTCATTTCAATGAGAGTTTTTTGAAATTCATTGAATTACAATTTAATTTACATACATATATATATATTAGGAGATTACTGTTTTAAAAAATAATATATATATATATATATATAGTAGAAATGGTAATTAATAAAAACCTGAGGAAAGTGCTCAATACTGTTGTAGAGTAAATATGCGTTTTATTTTTTATTATCGTTTTTTTCTGTTCAGTTTTGTTTCAGCTACACGACCGTTTTTTGGCCGTTATGTAGCCTCTTCAGACTTTACAGAAAAGTTCGTTTATGGTGGAATGAAGGAACGAATGATGTCAGGGGAGGGTGCGAGGAAAGCGGAAAAAGAAAAGGGGGAAGGTGGAAGGTGGGGTGCTTGGTCGCTCGGTAATGCTTTAGTTTTCGAGTTCAAGAACATTAGGTGGTTATGGGGGAGTCTGGGAAGTTCCTCTCTGGTGTGACTAAGGACATAAGGATATAACGGCCAAAAAACGGTCGTGTAGCTGAAACAAAAATGTAACTGAACAGAAAAAAACAGTAATAAAAAATAAAACGTATATATATATATGTGTGTGTGTGTGTGTGTGTGTGTGTGTGTGTGTGTGTGTGTGTGTGTGTGCGTGTGTGTGTGTGTGTGTCCAGAAATGCATAGATGTCAACGGGGAGCACTTCCAGATAAAAAAGAATGTTCCTCCTCTCTACTACATCATTTTCTGGGGTAACTTTAAGTGGGCTATCATATATATATATATATATATATATATATATATATATATATATATATATATCCCGTTATCTGATCTTAGGTAAGCGGGTACGTATAACACCTCAGGGAGATGAACGCCTACCTTGCACTGTTCAAGGTCACCTTTGTGGCACCTGGTTAAACCCCTCTGAGGTTCTGGAGAGTTAAGAATAATGTGTAAGGTTCTGGAGAGTTAAGAACAATGTAAAGTCCGGTATTCAGAAGTAAAAATCCAAAGGAATCGCGTTGCTTGAAGATATTTCGATGTCATCCAAATGGAGGGAAAAAGTGAGTTCAAAATATTATTATAAATTGCGCGTAGAATAATGAAATGGAGAGATTTTAAGACGCTTCAAAGAAGAAACAAAAAAGATTGAGTTATTTTTAGAATAGAAAAGGTAATGTCACAATGATCCAGAAGAAAAATACGTTGAAGGGGTCAAATAAAATAGATAAGTAATGATTTTAAAATGAAATAATCAGCACCAAATCGTATATGTTATGTAGGGGTCTTATTAAGAGAGTGAGTCTTAGAGTCTTAGAGTCTTAGAGAGATGTGTTATTCGTGTTATAAAGATTCATATATATTAAAAAATGTTCATTACTTAGATGTGTTGATGGAAAGCTCTTAGAGTGAGGAGATAGTGTTCAGACAGTCTTAGTGTAGATATGAGATGTGTATGTCAAGACATTTTATAACACAGATATATAGACATATAATAACAATTTTCACTTTACCTTTTGGTAGAATCACAACACAAAGACGACGTTTATAAAAACACATGATGGGTTTATTTCTTCTCACGACCGGCCGTGGTTTTCATCATCAAGAATTCAAAGCTTCACATATTAAGTTTCAAAGTGACCGTCTCGCTTCTAGACGTTCGAATTCCAAACTGCAGACTATCGTCTGTCGTTCTCAAACTCCCTCCGAGTTTCTCCCAGTTTCTCCTTTTTAACTCTAAGGTTTTCTAACTATATCTAGAACTTCCCATTTTTCCATGACGTCATACACATGTTAAAACATGTGTCTTCTTTCACGTGTTCTGGACATGCGTATCCAAAACTTTTCCTTTTTTTACAAAAGGAATCTTAACATATATTTCCAATATGTTAAAAACATGTTTATTAAATTATCTTGTAGCTACATTCTTTTAATTGAATTTTCATAACAAAATTGGCAGTGCACATTCTTTTCTTGAAACTATTTTATCTCTACTCTAAACAATCGTTTGTTTTCATTCCATTTTCTAATTCTCACACGTAATCTATTTCTAAACCTAAATTACGAGGTTCGAATTTCGTCTATGCTATTTCATTTTCATTTTAACTAAATCTCTCTATTTTTATACTTACATGAAAAGGGGACAGCCCTTATCATGTAACAGGAGACACAAGATTGAAGCAAACCAATTGCGTAGTCATAAATTAAAGATTGTTTCTAAGTTAAGGGCGATGAGTTTAATGTCGAAACGTCTATATCTAATAGATTTTATATTTAAAGATGTGATTGAAAAATTACATAAATAAAATTGGGAAGAAATTGACCGGCATCCACAGGATATCCGCTATAAAGCACTATAAAACACTAGAGGAAGACCTTCAATCTGTGGTGGAATGGGGACAAAAGTGGTTGGTCGCGTTCAATGCTGCCAAGACTAAACTAGTTTCATTATATAATTACAAAAAACCCTCGCTACCACCTATAGCAATAGCCAACGACTCTTTATCTGAGAGTACATCTTTCAAACTCCTTGGCCTAACGTTCACAGGAAACATGAGTTGGAACAATTACATCGAGGGCATTGCCAGGGCCGCTGCAAGAAAAGTGGGCTCTCTCTACCGTGCTAGAAAACTACTAACACCCGAAAGTATCCTGTACCTCTATAAGGCCACCATTCGCCCATGTATGGAGTATTGCTGTCACATCTGGGCTTGTGCATCTGCTACTAGTTTCTCGCTCCTTGACAAGGTTCAAAAGAGAGTCGCAAACCTGATAGGCCCTAAACTGGCATCAAAGCTTCAGCCTCTGTCCCATCGACGAAACGTTGCATCCCTCTGCCTGTTCTACAAGTATTTTAGTGGTGAATGCTCTGACGAACTGCAATCACTTGTGCCCCCACAACGTAGACACCCTCGACAAATCCGACAGGCTGCTAAATCCCACCCCCACACTGTAGAGATTCCTAAATGTAAAAGATCTTTTTACTCCAATAGTTTCTTCCCCAGAACCGCTAGACTCTGGAATTCCATTCCAGGTCTCTGCTTCCCCAACAGTACTGACGTGCAGAAGTTCAAGTGTAACGTGAACCGACATCTTGCTGCCTAAATCCCTACATAGTACCCCAGTAGTTGATGCCCCTGATAGTAGCCCCCTACACCAAAGTGGCAATTTGCCTTGTTTGGGGTGAAAATGTAAAAAAAAATAAATAAATAAAACTGAGAACTGTACAAAAATAAATATATATATTTATGCAAATGCACATTACAAGTATAAGTAAAATCCAAGAAAAGTTGGTTAAAGTTTCGTATTTCTGGGCTTGACCATTACTCCTGATCTTAAATGGAACACGTATATCAAATCTGTTGCCAAGGCCGCTGGAAAAATGGTGGGATCTTTCTATCGATCCAGTAGATATCTCACTGCTGATGCTATTCTCTATCTATATAAGAGCCAGGTACGTCCAAGGATGGAATACTGTTGCCACATCTGGGCAGGAGCTGCTAGAAAGGACTTGTCCTGCCTTGATAGAGTTCAAAATAGACTTCGTAGCCTCGTAGGAGATGTCCTTTTCTCCTCCTTGCAACCTCTATCTCACAGAAGAGATGTTGCGAGTTTGTCTCTGATGTATCGTTATTTTCATGGAAAGTGTTCAACTGAGCTTCAATCTATGGTCCCCCCTCGCCAAACTTTCACAAGAAACACTCGTCTAGCTGTAAACACTATCAATAATTTCCCCCACTCTTTATCTGTCCCTAAACCTAAACGTAGATTCCATGAACAAAGCTTCTTTCTTAGAACTGCACGCCTGTGGAATTGTCTTCCGTTTTCCTGCTTTCCGGCTGACTACAATATGGTTTTGTTCAAGTCTAAAGTAAATAAGTTCTTGATGAGCCGTTCCATATAAGTTATTAAATTTACCAAATTTTCATTACTAATGATTACTATATTGACCAACTTCTACTGTACACTCTTTAACCCTTATCCTTGAGTGGCCTCTGGGCCTTGATAATGTGGTGATGCCTTTGTAAAAAAAAAAAAAAAAAAGGAATCGTGTGACTGGAAAATATTTCAATGTCATCCAAAAGGTAGAATTCCGTGAAATAATTCACAAGAAAAAATGACTGAGTTCAAAATATTCACGTGGCCCATCCCGTGAGTCTCTGATAAATGGAAGCGAAGTCACTTAATATTATTATTTTTTTTAATCCAATTTTTTACCATGACGCCTTTCTTTTCTACGGGGTGTCCAAAAAGTTACTGAAGGGTGGAAAATATTTTTCACTTTACCCTTAATGATTATTTTTTTCTCTATTTACAGAAAATATTTTTTTAAATTAATTATAGATAAGTATACTATTGAAATTGTTTTACCACAATCAGACAATGCTTTGGCGACAACATTATTTCTCGCTATGGCAATGTCAAATGGCCACCACGTTCCCCTGACTTGATCAGGCCCGACTTTTTCTTGTGGGGATATCTTAAAGGAAGAGTCTAGATTAATAAAACACACACACTGCAAGAATTGAGGGAAAACATCAGGAACGAAATAAGTGGGATAAATTGCAATCCAGAGAAAATTACTCACACCTAAGGCTGCTGCAAAAAAGGTGGGCTCCTTCTATCATGCTAGAAAATTATTCAAACCTAAGAGTATCCTGTACCTCTACAAAGCCACTATTCGCCCATGTATGGAGTAGTGTTGGGCTGGTGCATCTACCACGAGCCTTTCCCTCTAATAGGTCCCATTTTGTCAACTAAGTACTAACCTCTGTCCCATCGCCGCAGTGTAACATCTCTGTGCCTGCTTTACAAATATTTGAATTACTTTTTTGGTAGAGACCATGTATATATATATATATATATATATATATATATATATATATATATATATATATATATATATATAGGGTAATCTGATATCAAGTAAGTCTTAGTTATTCATAGAAACTTTTCATATTATCTTCAAAAACACTTTGTACACAGCGTAGATAAAAGTGTTCTTAAGGAATAACTAAAGTTCACGTCTAATTATATACTAGCAAGCCATCTGGCGTTGCTCGGTCGTAAGATACGCTAAAATATGATATTTTAATTCATTATTACATATACAATTCTCTATTGATTATTATATAGAACGTTATATATAGTAGCGAGACCAAAACACACACACAGGCGCGCGGACACACACACACACACACACACACACACACACACACACACACACACACACACACACACATATATATATATACATATATATATATATATATATATATATATATATATATATACATATATATGACTTGAGTTCCATCATTTTGATGGACTTGTGCCACTTCTGCCTCCTCGATGTACATATCCCCAACAAACCACATAATGTTGAAGTGGTGCAAGAATTAAGGCAAAAAAGGGGCCAAATGAAATAGACAAGTAATGATTTAAAATGAAATTATCAGCAGGAGTCACAAGAATGAAGCAAATGAATTGCGATGAATTAGTATTCATAAATTACAGATTGGTTCTAAGTTAAGGAGTTTAATGTCGAAATAGATTAGAAAGTGTATTTAAAGTTGTTATAAAATATATATATATATATATATATATATATATATATATATATATATATATATATATATATAAATGAATAAAGATTTAAAGGGATAAAACAACATTTACGGGGAAGAAATAAGCATCCACAACCTGAGAACTCTACAAAAATAAATATATATTTACGCAAGTGTGTATGTAAGTGTACATAGCAAACACACATTTTTTTTTACACGGTGGTCACCACTTATCAAAGCCAGTAAGCCACTCAGGGATAAGGGTTATTGCAAGTACATTACGTTAGTGTGGAGATTTGATGAAGTGTTTACTTAAGGGGGCAGTTCATTAGGAATTTGTTAACATTGGACTTGAACACATCCAAGTTGTAGTCAGGTGGGAAGCAGGCATATGGAACATAGTTCCACAGGCGTGTAGTTCAAAGAAAGAAGCTTTGTTCATGGAATCTACGTTTTGATTTAGGCACAGATAAAGAGTGGGGGAAATTTTTCACAGTGGATTCAGCTAGATGGGTGTTTTTCGTGAAAGATTGGCGAGGGGGGACCAGAGATTGGAGTTCAGACGAGCACCTGCCATGGAAATAACGATAAAACAAGGATAGGCTCGCAACGTCTCTTCTGTGAGAGAGAGGTTGCAGGGAAGAGAAAAGGGCATCCCTCACTAAGCCACAAAGTCTATTTTGTACTCTGTCAGCACATACGAAAATATAAATGGCAGATGAATATATTTAATTAATTGGAATGCTTACTGAGATAAGTGTTTTTAATAATTTTATTCATGCGAACCAATATCCTCAACTAAAAAGATGAAGAAAATAGTCCGTAACAATCAAAATTAAGATTAGATGAATATAATAACATGTGCGCATGGATACACTCAAACGGTAGATGTAAAGCCGGCCAAACATAAAGGAAAGGATGAATTACAATTGAAATTACAAAGTTATAAAGTGCTAAGAACATATGTAAAAAGGATATATAATATTATGGAACTGAAGGGTTAATTATGAGAGCTATGTAATTTTAAATTTGCAATATTTAAATTTGGTGTTGTGTTTGCAATAGGAGATTAGTTCGTTTTTAGAGTTTACTATATTGGCACTTTGAGGGGAAGTAATTATTGTTATTGCTTCGGCTGTGCAGAGGTGACATGATTTGGAGCCTGAAGTATAAGACCTGGCCTTTTTTTAGGATAGGACATTTAATTGAGAAGATAAGACCAAATTTAAATATAGTAAATTTAACATTTCTATATTTATTTTTGTGTAGTTCTCAGTTTTTGCTTTATACTTATCACGGCCTAGAGACTACTCAAGGATAAAGGTTAATAAGTTTACAGTAGTCAATGGGACAATATCGTAGTAATCGTTTGTAGTGGAAATCTCGTAAATTGGATTACTTAAGGGGATGGCTCATCAAGAACTTGTTCATGTTTGACTTGAAGACAACCACATTGTAGTCAGTTGGAAAGCAGGAAAACTGAACAGAGTTCCACTGGTGTGCAGTTCTAAGAAAGAATCTTTGTTCATGGAATCTATGTTTAGGTTTAGGTACAGATAAAGAGTGGGGGAAATTATTGATAGTGGTTTCAACTAGAGGAGTGTTTTCATGAAAGTTTAGCGAAGGATCACACTAGCACTGCCTAGACAATGGTGGAACTATTGTCGAGGATATTGCATGAATATTGAATATCTTGCGCGCTATTCATTAGAATGAGTGAGTGTTGAAGACAGACGGATGAAAATAGCATCTGGACAAAAAAAGAAAAACTTTGATAGTATGGCTGCGTTGAAAGAATTGGAAAACGTTTTTGGGTTAGTAAACGTAAAACATGCACTAAGAAGAACAAGGTAAACCAACACACATACACAATACCATGCTGCCAAATACTCGCATACGTATATAACTTTCACACATTAAATAGTTTGATAATTGAAAGTATTTTTTAATAATAATTTGTTATAAAATTTCGTTTTTCTCCATTTTTCATTGTTTTTGTTTTAGGTAGCACTGACTACCTGGTGACCCCACTGGCCTTTTAATATTTCATTTATTTCAATTTTTATATATCCAGTTTCTTCTTTCGTTAAAACACACCTTGTATACCGATTACCCAATTTGTATTTAAATGTTGCTATCGCCGTCCAAAATGGCCTCTACTCAAGCCAGTGACCACGCAACACCTCCTAGGGTCATATCTATATCTAAAATTGCCTCTGAGATGGGTATATATGCTGATGACACCACACTCTATAATAGGCACGACAGGAAAACAAATGAACATATATCTAAAGTAATGGCAGAAACACTAGAGGATGACCTCCAATCAATAGTGGAATGGGGACAAAAATGGATGGTCACGTTCAATGCCGCCAAGACAAAACTGGTTTCATTCAATAATTACAAGAAACCTTCTCTACCACCTATAGCAATGGCCAACGACTCTTTATCTGAGAGTACGTCTTTCAAGCTCCTTGGCCTAACGTTCACAGGAAACATGAGTTGGAACAATTACATCGAGGGCATTGCCAGGGCCGCTGCGAGGAAGGTGGGCTCTCTCTACCGTGCTAGAAAACAGAAGTTTTCTAGCACGAAACACCCGAAAGTATCCTGTACCTCTATAAGGCCACTATTCGCCCATGTATGGAGTATTGCTGTCATATTTGGGCCGGTGCATCGGCTACTGTACTGACATGCATCAGTTCAAGTGCAACGTGAACCAACATCTCGCTGCCCTAATCCCTACATAGTACCCCAGTAGATGTTTCCCCTGATAGTCAGTACAGTTGGGGAAGCAGTGACCTGGAATGGAATTCCAAAGTCTAGCGGTTCTGGGGAAGAAACTACTGGAGTAGAAATATCTTTTACATCTAGGGATCTCTACAGTGTGGAGGTGGGATGTTGCAGCTTGTCGGGTCTGTCGAGGGTGTTCACGTTGTGGGGGCACAAGTGCTTGCAGTTCATCAGAGCATTCACCATTATAATACTTGTAGAACAGGCAGAGGGATGCAACGTTTCGTTGATGGGACAGAGGCTGAAGCTTTGAGGCCAGTTTAGGGCCTATCAGATTTGCGACTCTCTTTTGAACCTTGTCAAGGAGCGAGAGACTAGTAGCCTATGCACCAGCCGAAATATGACAGCAATACTCCATACATGGGCGAATGGTTGCCTTATAGAGGTACAGGATACTTTCGGGTGTTAGTAGTTTTCTAGCATGGTAGAGAGAGCCCACCTTCCTTGCAGCGGCCCTGGCAATGTCCTCGACGTAATTGTTCCAGCTCATGTTTCCTGTGAACGTTAGGCCAAGGAGCTTGAAAGACGTACTCTCAGATAAAAAGTCGTTGGACATTGCTATAGGTGGTAGAGAAAGTTTCTTGTAATTATTGAATGAAACTAGTTTAGTCTTGGCGGCATTGAACGTGACCATCCATTTTTGTCCCCATTCCACTACTGATTGGAGGTCATCCTCTAGTGTTTCTGCCATTTCTTTAAATATATGTTTATTTGTTTTCCTGTCGTGCCTGTTATAGAGTGTGGTGTCATCAGCATATATACCCATCTCAGAGAAAATTTTGTCGGGGAGGTCATTTATGAATATCAGGAACAGTAGAGGTCCAATGATAGAGCCCTGGGGCACAGCCACATTTATATCATATTGTTTAGATGTACGACCGTCGAGGACAACCTGGATTTTTCTCTTATCTAAGAAGAATTTAATTATGTTAAGTATTCTACCAGTGATACCGTATGATCTAATCTTCCTGAGGAGACCCTCATGCCATACCCTGTCAAAAGCCGTAGATATATCTAGAGCTACCGCTTTTTTTTAATTACATTTTCACCCCAAACAAGGCACATTGCCACTTTGGTGTAGAGAGCTACTATCAGAGGAAACAACCACTGGGGTACTATGTAGGGATTTGGGCAGCAAGATGTTGGTTCACATTGCACTTGAACTTCTGCATGTCAGTACAGTTGTGGAAGCAGTGACCTGGAATGGAATTCCAAAGTCTAGCGGTTCTGGGGAAGAAACTACTTGAGTAGAAATATCTTTTACATCTAGGGATCTCTACAGTGTGGGGGTGGGATGTTGCAGCCTGTCGGGTCTGTCGAGGGTGTTCACATCGTGGGGGCACAAGTGCTTGAAGTTCATCAGAGCATTCACCATTAAAATACTTGTAGAACAGGCAGAGGGATGCAACATTTCGTCGATGGGACAGAGGCTGAAGCTTTGATGCCAGTTTAGGGCCTACCAGATTTGCGACTCTCTTTTGAACCTTGTCAAGGAGCGAGAGACTAGTAGCCTATGCACCAGCCCAAATATGACAGCAATACTCCATACATGGGCGAATGGTAACCTTATAGAGGTACAGGATACTTTCGGGTGTTAGTAGTTTTCTAGTACGGTAGAGAGAGCCCACCTTCCTTGCAGCGGCCCTGGCAATGCCCTCGATGTAATTGTTCCAACTCATGTTTCCTGTGAACGTTAGGCCAAGGAGCTTGAAAGACGTACTCTCAGATAAAGAGTCGTTGGCCATTGCTATAGGTGGTAGAGAAAGTTTCTTGTAATTATTGAATGAAACTAGTTTAGTCTTGGCGGCATTGAACGTGACCATCCATTTTTGTCCCCATCCCACTACTGATTGGAGGTCATCCTCTAGTGTTTCTGCCATTTCTTTAAATATATGTTTATTTGTTTTCCTGTCGTGCCTGTTATAGAGTGTGGTGTCATCAGCATATATATCCATCTCAGAGGAAATTTTGTCGGGGAGGTCATTTATGAATATCAGGAACAGTAGAGGTCCAATGATAGAGCCCTGGGGCACTGCCACATTTATATCATATTGTTTAGATGTACGACCGTCGAGGACAACCTGGATTTTTCTCTTATCTAAGAAGGATTTAATTATGTTAAGTATTCTACCAGTGATACCGTATGATCTAATCTTCCTGAGGAGACCCTCATGCCATATCCTGTCAAAAGTCGTAGATATATCTAGAGCTACCGCTCTGCCCTTTCCCACTTTGTCCAGTGAATCGTATATACGTTCAGAGATTGCAGTTAGGATGTCTGCTGTGGAACGGGCTTGTCTAAATCTATATTGTTGGTCAGTCAGAAGTTTAGCATCTGTAAAGTGATGGACTAGAGCATGGTTAATTAAGGTCTCAAATATTTTGGCAAAAAGTGGGAGGAGGCTAATGGTTAATTGTGATGGTTTGACATAACTTGCAAGCAGCTGTATTCTGATTCTTGGAATTGCCATCAAAATACTTTAGCAGAAACTGGTTGCCATAATGGTTGAAGGTTGGTGTCAGTATATAGTTAATTTTTTACATATTTAAATTACTTATATCTAATTAATAATTCATCTAAAAAAAAAAATACATTATCTAAACCAGAAAAAAAATAAAAGTCCAAAAATTAGGAACAAGAATATGACTGATGAAGAAGGCTTTATTTTCAGTTTACACATGATCGCAATTTACTGTACAATTCTTCAACATGAAAACTGAAAGATGAAATAATAGTTTTCTTTGACATTTGATTTAAAGATACTGCGGTATTAACTTCTGGCCTTGACAATTACTCCTCATCTTAAATGGAACATGTATATCAAATCTGTTGCCAAGGCCGCTGGAAAAATGGTGGGATCTTTCTATTGATCCAGTAGATATCTCACTGCTGATGCTATTCTCTATCTATATAAGAGCCAGGTACGTCCAAGGATGGAATACTGTTGCCACATCTGGGCAGGAGCTGCTAGAAAGAACTTGTCCTGCCTTGATAGAGTTCAAAATAGACTTCGTAGCCTCGTAGGAGATGTCCTTTTCTCTTCCCTGCAACCTCTAGCTCATCGGCCTTAATCCATTAGTTTTAATAAATAGCATCTAATTTATAATCTGGAACCCGTGACATGTGTATGTATGTACGTTAAAGATACTGCGGTATCAATATAGACAATGGGATCAAGGAAACTGAAACTATATAATAAATCATGAAACTATGTCTGTTTAGTCGAGGCTAGAGATTCCAACACTTATGAAATATTGGTTTTTAAAGATGATTTTTTTTTTAACTTTAAGGGTTGTCTTATATGCCGAAATATACGGTAATTACAACAGAAAAATATCAACAAGGTCGTTAAGCTATGAATTAAATTGAAGAGTATGATGAGAGTTTCTACCTCACAACCTAATTTTTCTTTAAAATGCAAAAATGGTACAATATATATCCAAGTTTATCCCTGAGTGGCTTCCGGGCCTTCCTTGATAAGTGGTGACCACCATGTAAAAAAAAAAAAAAACAGAAAAAAAAAAATGTCATGGTAGCAAGAGTCTAAAAATGAGGAACAAGAATATGACTGATGAAGAATACTTTATTTTCAGTTCACACGTGGTCACAATTTACTGTACAATTCGTCAACATGAAAACTGAAAAATGAAATAATAATTTTCTTTGACATTTGATTTAAAGTAAAAAAAAATAATGTTAATTTGATAGGACGAGAAAGGAGAGAAATTTTGCCATAATGGTTGAAGGTCGGTGTCAGTATATAGTTAATTTTTTACATGTTTAACCAAGATAGGCATCAAGACAGTTCGTCATCCTCCCTATTGTCCAGATCTTGCTCCCTGTGATTCTTAGTTATTCCCTAAGCTCAATGACAACCTTAGAGCATGTTGTCATGAGACAATTGAGGAGATAAAAGAGGCTGTTGTTGGAACGGTACAAAAAGTGCATTGCAGCCGGAGGAGATTACTTCGAAGCGTACTAGAGTTTTAATAAAAGTGCCTGTATGAACAGTATCCGGAAACTTATTTAAGGCGCCTTGTAAAAGTAGCTTTTAATAATATTTTGTTATCAAATTTCGTTTTTCATTTAAAAAAAACAAACAAACAAAAAACGGCGCGTCTACACTATTGGAACGAGATTTTGTAGTCAAAAAATGGAGTTTTCAGATAAAAAACAATTAGTCAATTCTAATACTAATACTAATAATACTAATCAGCAAATTATGAAAAAATTGATTTTTAATTTTTAATTAAAATAAAATTCTAGTCGATAATTTTCGTAAATATGAGGGGCGTGCAATAAGTAATGCCCTTGATCCACTTCCAATTGTCTGATCTAGCTGAAATTTTCCACGTGCAATGATTTATATCTCTACGAGTTATGTGGCAAATTACAGCTTTGAACTAATTGTGGTTTCTGTTTTACAGGTGTTTGAACTGAGTCAGGTGTGAAATCGAGCCTGTTGAATGTCGAGCAGTGATCCGGTTTTTGTATTTGAAAGGAGACTTTTGATGAAATGAAAGAAACTTATGGTGATAATACCCCATCATATGACCTTGTAAAATGCTGGCATCGTGAATTAAAACATGGCCGGAAGTCTGTGGAAACAGCTCCCACACCTGGTCGCCCCCCCCCACTTCTGCCATTGATGAGGCATCTGTCCGTCAAGTTGAGGCTGCCATTTTGAAAGATCGGCGGATTACTATTCGCCAAATAGCCCAAGATGTCAAGATTAGTACAGAGTCTGTGGAAACTATCATCCATGACCATTTGCATATGCATAAGTTGTCTGCCAGATGGATTCCCAGGTTGCTCACACCATTCCAGAAGCGAGAATGCGTCAAGTGCTCAAGGATGAATTTGGAGATGTGCCAAGAAGATGATTCAAAGTTTTTCAAAAGACTGATTACACAGGATGAAACCTGGGTCCATCACTATGATCCAGAGACCAAAGCCCAGTCAATGCAGTGGAAGCACTTGGACTCACCACCTCCAAAGAAGGCAAGGATGCAGCCCTCCGCTGGTAAGGTCATGCTCACAGTCTTCTGGGACCAGGACGGAGTAGTGATGACAGATTTCCTCACAAAGGGTATCACAATTACAGGAGCTTATTATGCTTCACTTTTGAGGAAATTAAGGGAAGCTATCAAAATCAAGAGGCGGGACAAGATCAGCAAAGGTACCCTCCTCCTGCAGGACAATGCTCTGGTCCACAACTTGCATGTCGCCAGATCAGAAGCACAGGCATGTGGCTATGAAATCAACCCCCATCCTCCCTACTCTCCTGATCTTGCACCCTCTAACTTTCACCTCTTCCCAGCCATGAAGTTGTTTTTGAAAGGAAAGCGTTTCCCAGATGATGCAGCCTTGATTTCTGAAGTAACGTCATGGTTGGAGGACCAGCCAGGGGTGTTCTACAAAAACGGTCTCCAGAGTTGCATCAAATGATGGGAGAAATGCATAACTCTGGGTGGTTCCTATGCAGATAAAGACTAATAACTGTGCCAAGTTCGTTGCTCTACTGCTATGGGAAGTGGACCAGGGGCATTACTTATTGCACGCCCCTCGTATATTTATTTTTGCCGCATACACAAGTATATCGAAGAATTTTCACTGTAAATACGATTTTCATTAGTGTCCACCTTCTATAAATATAAAAGCGAAAATGTATGTATGTGTGTTCGCTTTTTCTGTATGTCTACAAAAGGCTTTTTTCAGAGAAGCGGTCGGTCGCCTAACAACCTTTTAAAACTTTTTATATCACATATAAATCGTAATATCTCACAGTTAACAACGAAGCTCGCCTGTCTATTTAATTTGCTCGATTTCGGGAAGATAAATATTCAAAATTTGTCGCTCGCCACATGTAGGTTAGTCTTTTTCCTATAAAATCTTGGGAAAAATAAAAATCCCACAGTCAAACTTGACCTCATTAACTCATTAAAACAGGCACCTGCCAAATCCAAGTAATTAAATAAATTCAAACGTATTTCCGTTAGCATCTCGCGGTGGCGCAATGGTTACCATCGCACTTTTTTTTTCACACTTTAATTTATGACTTGGCCTCAACGGTTCGGGTTCGATCCTCATACTTATTTTTTTAATCCCCCCACACCTCCAAACACCCCTCGCTAGTCTATACTATAAATCTCATCTGTCTGTTAGTGTGTTTGTGTACGTGTGTCTCTGTGTGTATGCGTGTATGTGTGTGTGTGCGTGTATGTGCGTGTATGTGTGTGTGCGTGTGTTTATCTGCGTATGTGTGTGTACATGTGTGTGAATTTATGTATGGTAGTATGTCTCGCTAAAATTTTCGACATATGCGACAGACACTGATAAATTTGGTATCGTTAGAAAGATCGGACTCTCGCACGACAAATATCCAAAAACTGGCCAAAAATATTAATTCTGTTCTAGTAAACTGAGACGTATTTTACAGGCCGTTTTTTTTGTTGTTTTTTTTTACAAAGACGTCGTATGCCTTGCAATGACTAACCTTATTTCTAACGTTACCGACGTCGTTTATCGCGGTGGACACAGGGCTAAGCAGTTGGCTTTCTTTTTTCACTTTCTTTTCCTCCTTCGAATTAAAGGCTCAAGCCTGGCTACTGCGGCTAATTTTTTTTTTTTTTTTTGCATTCGCACGGGTACTCGCCGCTATTTTCATTATTTTTAGGGGGTTGGTTAATTTTTTCTTTTTTTTTTTAGGGCCCCGTTGCTAAATACCCTTACCATAAAATCCCATCACACCTGGGCAACGCCGGCTACCTTCGCTAGTTCAGTATGAGCTGTTTTTTTTTTTTGTTTTTTTTTATTTTTTTATTCCTCTAAGGTTAGCACCTAAGTTGCCCAAAAGACGTGAACCTCGCCTGGTACGAAGATCCGCTGAAGATCCGCTGGATAAGAGAATGTTTGTCTTATATGCCTAGAAAGACTGAGAGAAAAAAAGAGAGGAAAAAAGAAAGAGATATAAACGAAAATTAGGCTAAAGAGAGAAGGAAAGAGAAAATACATGAAAAGAGAGAGGGGGAATGAGAGAAGGAACGTACATAAGATAAACGTCTGTTGGAATTTGTTGGTCCGCGGTTGTCGTAGGTGGGAGGTGGAACCGTGTTCGTACGTAGTGTAAAGGAGGGTGCGACGGCGGGGAAACTCGGGGTGGGGGGATTGATTAGTGATGACGGTGTCTGGGAGGAGGGAGGACTATTCGAATTGAGTGCGAATTGCCGGGGTCAGTAGGATAAATTTATGTCGGGATGTAATGGTATATAGAAGGCGAATTATTGGGGGGGGGGAGACGAAGGGCACGAGGGAATTCCAGAAATGTTTACGCGAAGTACGATCGACTGGCCAAATGAAATACTTTGGAAAAATGCCAATAATATCCGCAAATTTTAATATATACATTTTTTAAGCATATAAACTGAAGACACACACACACATATATATATATATATATATATATATATATATATATATATATATATATATATATATATATAATAAATTCCACAGGCAAACAACGTCGCAGCCCACAACAGCCATGACAGTCAAAGAACCGGAAGTCCAAGACTCGAGTTTCGCCCTCATTTGGGCTCATCAGTTAGACACATCCGAACTCAGGATTCGAAACCCGAGCCTCTTGCATGCAAGGCAAGCACTCTACCAACTGAGCAAACGCCCTGAACACAAGAATTTCAATTAACCAACACAGATCAAGCAAACCGCGCCGAAATCCGACTGTGAAATGAACCTACTTCGTCTCAACAAGGGACGCGGTCATCCAACCAGCTAATAACCCCAAGTTGATGTCTCACAAGTAGGAGTTTTAACTCGAAAGGACGATGCCATCCAGCAATACTAACCAAGCGAGCAACTTATGATAGGATTTTCAGAATGTGAGGGATTGTATATAATAAATTCCACAGCCAAACAACGTCGCAGCCCACAAGAGCCATGACAGTCAAAGAACCGTTATTGCGATTAAGCTACACTGAATATTCTGCGTTTCATCCACTCTAGGACTCTTCAGGACTGAAGATTCCTAGAGTGGATGAAACGCGGAATATTCAGTGTAGCTTAGGCACTGCCAAAACTGGTGGGGTGGGGGGGGCAGGTAAGTACTTTTTGACGGACCGTCATTTAAAAATCTAACAAAAATCAGGTAATTATCCGATCAATACGAAATTTTCAGCGATTATTAAAAGAAGAATGAACTTTATAACTGTACTTATTTTTCATAAACGATATTTATATTTTTTTTTTGCTTACAACCCCCCCTTGTTTTGAGGGGGTACAAATATGCTTAAAATAATCATCTGAAACTGAACACAACATATTGTGTTGTTGTAAGGATTATAGATTAAAAAAAATTGTTTGCATACCTTATTTTGACGTCTGAATATCAGAACTTCGATTGTGTTTAATTATCCCGCTTTTGAGTTTTGAAGTGTGAAATTCGGTGAATATGTTAAGTAAAATAATTAATTTAAGTTAAGCAAAACAAAAAAAACAAAAATTTAATATTTATACGAAAAAAGCCATTTTAAAATCTTTGATAAATAAATTAACAATTTCTTTTTAGCGATCCGAATAATGCATGACCATTACTAAACAGGGTATGCTTTGAAGAATCGATACAAAAAAAAATTCGATAAATATTGTGCCCTTTGTGTTAAAAATATAATTATTTTTTCGATCAAGTTTGGAAACGTTTGCCGCCTTTCGACTACGGTGGAGCAAACGCGCTGAAATAATTTTTTATTCTGCTTTAAATTGCCCCCCTCCCCATTTTGGAGAGCCTGGCCCCCACACACATACACATTAAAAACCAAACTCATACAAATGGTCACCCATCTGGTACTGGCCAGTCTCAGCGTTAAGAAAACCGCCTCTGTAGTACCAGTCTTCAAGAATTCTGGTGAAAGAACTGACCCACTAAATTATCGCCCCATTAGCCTCCTCCCGCTTTTCGCCAAAATATTTGAGTCCTTAGTTAATCAAGCCCTAGTCCAGCACCTAACAGCTGCTAAACTCCTGACTGACAAACAATATGGATTCAGGCAAGCCCGTTCAACAGCAGATATTCATAAATGACCTCCCCGACAAGATTGCCTCTGAGATGGGGATATATGCTGATGACACCACACTCTATAGCAGGCACGACAGGAAAACAAACGAACATATATCTAAAGTAATGGCAGAAACACTAGAGGATGACCTTCAATCAGTAGTGGTATGGGGACAAAAACGGATGGTCACGTTCAATGCCACCAAGACAAAACTGGTTTCATTCAATAATTACAAGAAACCCTCTCTACCACCTATAGCAATGGCCAACGACTCTTTATCTGAGAGTACGTCTCTCAAGCTCCTTGGCCTAACGTTCACTGGAAACATGAGTTGGAACAGTTACATTGAGGGCATTGCCAGGGCCGCTGCAAGGAAGGTGGGCTCTCTCTACCGTGCTAGAAAACTTTTAACACCCGAAAGTATCCTGTACCTCTATAAGGCCACTATTCGCCCATGTATGGAGTATTGCTGTCATATTTGGGCCGGTGCATAGGCTACTAATCTCTCGCTCCTTGACAGGGTTCAAAAGAGAGTCGCAAATCTGATAGGCCCTAAACTGGCTTCAAAACTTCAGCCTCTGTCCCATCGTCGAAACGTTGCATCCCTCTGCCTGTTGTACAAGTATTATAATGGTGAATGCTCTGAAGAACTGCAAGCACTTGTGCCCCCACGACGTGAACACCCTCGACAGACCCGACAAGCTGCAAAATCCCACCCCCACACTGTAGAGATCCCTAGATGTAAAACATCCTTCTACTCCAGTAGTTTCTTCCCCAGAACTGCTAGACTTTGGAATTCCATTCCGGGTCACTGCTTCCCCAACTGTACTGACATGCATAAGTTCAAGTGCAATGTGAACCAACATCTCGCTGCCCTAATCCCTACATAGTACCCCAGTAGATGTTTCCCCTGATAGTAGCCCCCTACACCAAAGTGGCAATGTGCCTTGTTTGGTGTGAAAATGTAATAAAAAAAAAAAAAAAAGATATCTTAACTGTAGTTTCTGAACGTATATACCGTTCATTGGATAAAACAGGGGAGGGTAGAGCGGTGGCCCTCGATACATCTAAGGCTTTTGACAGGGTATGGCACGATGGTCTTCTAAGGAAAATTAGATCATATGGAATCACTGGAAGAATTCATAATGTAATTAAATCCTTCTTAAGTAATAGAAAAATCAAAGTTGTCCTCGACGGTCGTACATCCAAACAATACGACATAAATGCGGGAGTACCTTGGACCTCTATTATTCCTGATATTCATAAACGACCTCCCTGATAAAATTGTTTCAGAGATGGGTATATTTGCCGATGACACCACTCTCTATAACAGATATGAGGGGAAAACAAATGAACACATATCCAAGGAAATAGCAGAAACACTAGAGGATGACCTCCAATCCGTAGTGGAATGGGGACAAAAATGGTTGGTCACATTCAATGCTGCTAAGACTAAGCTTGTTTCCTTCAATAACTACAAGAAACCTTCTCTACCACCAATAGCAATGGCCAAGAACACATTACCTGAAAGTACTTCTTTTAAACTCCTCGGCCTAACGTTTACAGGGAATATGAACTGGAATAGATACATTGAGAGCATTGCCAAGGCTGCTGCAAGGAAGGTTGGCTCCCTCTACCATGCTAGAAAACTACTTACACCTGACAGTATCCTATACCTCTATAAGGCAACCATTCGCCCATGTATGGAGTACTGTTGTCACATCTGAGCTGGTGCATCTGCTTCTTGTCTCTCGCTCCTGGACAGGGTTCAAAAGAGAGTCGCCAACCTGATAGGTCCTGAACTGCCATCTAGGCTTCAGCCTTTGTCCCATCGACGAGATGTTGCATCCCTCTGCCTGTTCTACAAATACTTCAATGGTGAATGCTCTGACGAACTGCAAACACTTGTACCTCCCCGACGTAACTACCCCCGACAAACCCGACAAGCTACTAAGTCTCATCCCTTTACAGTAGAGATCCCTAGGTGCAAGAAAGCCTTTTACTCCAATAGTTTCTTCCCCAGAACTGCGGGTCTTTGGAACTCCCTTCCGGGATTCTGCTTTCCCAACTGCAATGATATGCAGAAGTTCAAGTGTAATGTTAACAAACATCTTTCTACTCATCTCCCTTCATAATGACCCCGCTAATTAAGTCCCTGATAGTAGCCCCCTGCTTCAAAGTGGCACTGTGCCTTGTTTGGGGTGAAAATTGAATAAAAAAAAAGATTTAAAAAAAAAATAATACATTGAAATTTTCGTCACTGAAAAATAAGTTTTATTTGGCTTTTTGGTCTTCCGTAGTTTGCTTTTTATACAGTACAAATGTAAACAGTAATCAAATCGACTCGAAGTAACTGGTTGCCTATATGAATAAGTGGAATTATTTGAAATCCAGGTACTTATATTATAATATTTGTGCATATTCACATTAGTTAGACAAGAAATAAAAAATTAATTCTTTCAAAAACCTTTTTTTTTTTAATATTTATATACGTTTTCTGTGCAAAACAAAAAACGCCAATTGTTAACTTTTGGGGAAAATTTAATATTTAAAATGTAATTAAAAATAGTAGGAAAAGTTTTACATTATTCTGCTTTCTATATGATAAAATTCAGGGTTTTATCTTTCTGGAAAACAAAAAGTTACTCAGAAATAATGGATTTTAATAAATTTAATTTCGTTTTAAAAAAAAACAACTTGATTTCTCGGCCATTTTTGGCGGTGTCTAATATAATGAAATTACAGAAGTTAAAAATCAAAGAATGTCGCCCTTAACTCGGATCAGCAATTTATCCATGTTTTAAAATGCCGTATTCACTGTAATTAATTGAGGAGACTAAAATAGGATGAGGAATTAAAGATGGACAGATAGACAGGAAGATATATAGATAGAAAAGAGAAAGTGAGAGGGAAATACAGAAAGAGAAGGAGATAGAGAGAGATGGAGGGAGAGAAAGGGAGAGATGGAGGGAGAGAGAGAGAGGGAGATATGGAGGGAGAGAGTTATTAAGAGAGGAAGAGAGGGGAGAGAAACAGAGGGTGAAGTACACTTCACCATTTTTTTCCTCGATCAGTAGAGGAAGAAATCCTTCGAGACTGAGGCAATTTTTATTTTTGTTACTATCCAGAGTACCGTTTTTTTTTGTTTGTTTTTTTTTGTTTGTTTTTTTCGGGAGCTAGATTTTCCATAAATTAGAAACCGACTGGGTTATCTGTACTTTCACCTAACTATTTAATAAACAAAAAGATATTTTAAAACCTGAATTTAACGTGTAAATACTAATTTTAAAAAATAGCACGGTAACGTAAGTGCATAAGCGCCACTTTATTTCAAATATTTATTTTCAAAAGACTGATAGAATGAATTAAACTTTAAGTGTTGTGTAATTATTTTCTCAGCGTTCGGCTTTCACCGGCGCATGACGTCAACAGCCGGATAAAGTTGAGCGTTACCGGGGAAATAATAACAACGCTATGTGAAAGAAAAAGTAAAGTAAAATTTTTAATAAAAAACACACACAAAAAAAAAAAACAACAAAAAACCCTACCGGTCATTTGTATTTCTTAATAGATGTTTGTAGAAAATAACATGTTTTTTTTTTTTTTTGTCACAAAAATAAAGTTTTAGCATCTTTGCAATAAATAATAGCAACTTCGTTAATTTTTACGACTTGCCCCAGCGTATTATAAACACCTCAACCTCTTCATGTTAAAAACGGCTTTAGGAATACTCCCACCTCCCCATGTTAAGAACAGCTTTCGAGGTTTTGGGGTATATATATATATATATATATATATATATATATATATATATATATATATAAAATAATATGAGGAATGCTACAAGTGTTAAATGTGATCAGGTTAGGAGAGCAATCCATAGGGACATGAAAGAATTTGGCCTAAAAGTAGAAGTTAATGCTAACTTAAAACAAGTTAATTTCCTTGACGTTACTTTAGATCTTGATTCAACTACTTATAAACCATATATGAAGGATAATGCTAATCCTATTTATATACACCCACAGTCTAACCATCCACCATCCATTATTAAACATATACCGTTATCTATTGAAAGTAGAATAAGTAACAATTCATCTAATGAAGTAACTTTCAATGATTGCAACGCTATTTATAATACAGCACTTAAAAATAGTGTGTATAAAGACATAGAGATAAAATATAAAGTAACTAACGCTAGCACAAATGGATCTAGAAATCGTAGTAGGAAAATTATTTGGTTCACACCCCCCTTTAATATTATGTTGAAAACAAAACTTGGTACAAAATTTTTACAACTTATTAACAACCATTTCCCACCAAATAATATATTACATAAAATATTTAATAAGAATACATTAAAATTAAGTTATAGCTGTAGTGATAACTTAGAAAGGATTATAAAAAAGCATAATGGAAGAATTTTAAAGACGACTAATAGAGAAGGTGAAAATACTAGTGCAAACACGGCTGTAAATAAATGTAACTGCCAAAAGCCTAGAGAATGCCCAATAAAAATGAATGTCTGACCTTATCAGTGGTATACCAAGCTAGGATATTCCCGGCAGAGAACCCAAGGGACGAAAGATTCTACATAGGGAGTACCCAAATGACTTTCAAAAATAGATTCTATGGACATACACGCTCGATGAGTAATCAAACATATGAAAAGGACACTTCCTTATTGTTATATTACTGGAAATTAGTTAGAGAAAATAAAACACCTAGTATAGAATGGAAGATTATTAGAAGGTCCAATACTTGCCACTCATTGAACTCACCATGTCCATTATGTTTATCAGAAAAACTTGAGGCAACTAGGTTTAAAGATAGAGATAAATTATTAAATATTAAACAAGAAACTGCTATATCCTGCAAACATTTCAGAATACACGCACTTAAAGAACTCTAAATTAGTAGACCAGAACAACTATGAGTACAACTAACCCCCATCAAATAACACCCCCCCCCCAAAGAGAATAGGTGAGGTCGCAACTATGATCCTACCCGTATGAATTGCATAAGTCGCTTTATATTCTACTTCATCAAGCAGTTATAATATTACTAATCTAAATAAATACCTGTATGAAAGTATATTTGAACCAAACGAGTAATAGATTGTTTAGGGTAAACCTCGTAATAATGTATACATATGGATATTTTAAGGTGTATGCATGTATGGATATATGATCTTTATATACCTGGGTAGGAAGATTAATTTAATATAAAAAAAAAGGATAAATGAATAAATAGATGAAAGAAAGTAAGGAATGAAAGGTGAATGAAGGAAAAGGGAATAAAGAAATAAGGGTGAATGAATAAAGATGAAGGTAAGTACTACAACATATAAGCTTCTATACTCAGTTTGTATAACCTAAATACTCTGATTTCTGTCATATGTTATTATATATTATCATTGTATCGTTATACATCTTATGTATATCTGCTTAACCATCGAAAGAGTGCTTGCTTAATATGAAGATAGGCCTATGAACTTCAAGCGGAATTCACTATAAATTTTTACGTATATATAATATATTGCCGATCCCCGGCGAGTAGGGTTTTTTTTTTTCGTTATGTTGTTATGCCCGGGAGGAACACGCATCCACCGATCGAATTGTTTCTTCCTTTCTTTCTTTCTTTCTTTCTTTCTTCTTTGGATGTCATGTGCAGAAGAAATCCGAGTCGCAAGCTGAGTTACGCCTGGCTCATTAAATGCATAAGTACAAATGATTTTTTTTACTTATGCTTTATTTCTTAAATTTACAATTTCTGTTTTACTCTTTTAACGATCGTTATTTCAAAATGGTCGACCGAAGAAAAGGAATGCTGTCAAATAACAGATTTTTTAAAATAATTTTTTACTTTTTAATATTTAAAAACACAGTTAGATTAGATACAATCACTGTTATTAAACGGAAAACATTATTTTGGTATGCTAGGGAGGAACACGCATCCACCGATCGAATTGTTTGTTTCTTTCTTTCCTCTGTTTGTTTTGTTTGTTTTATACGCACGTGTAGTCAGAACCGTTATTTTTCGTCATTTCAAAATAGTCGACCGAAAAGAAACGAAGTCGAATAATAGTTTTTTTTTAATATGTTAATATTTTTTACTTTTTAACATTTAAAAACACAGTTAGATTATAAACAGTCACTCTTATAAAATTTCACGGAAAACGGGCGTGTAAATTTCTAGTTTAGCAATTTAGAACAAACCAGACGTTTGATTTATATATATATATATATATATATATATATATATATATATATATAAATATATATATATATATATATTGTACGTACTCCACATGGCGTAAAGTTTTCATTAAATAAAATTTCACTTAATTTTACCAAGTAGTTATTTTTTTACAGAGGAAAATCAAATGTTAATAAGATCAATCGTGTCACGTCCATGTTGCATATTTTGCAGGCGAAGAATGGGGTGCCAGTGGAGATAACTCCAATCACCGGTGATTATTTTAAAACATGGCCAGAACAAATTTGTTTTTTCACTTATTTTGCAAAATTGTTGTGTACTTTTTAAATCCATTTTTCCCTTTTTAATCCCCTTTTCGAATAAAGTTACCCCTCCTCGTCTGCGAAATAGGCAAGCTAGACGCGACACGATCGATCTCGTTAAAATTTGATTTTCCTCTGTAAAAAAAAAACAAAACAAAAAAAAAACTACTTGATCAAATTAAAAGGTCCTCGATATGACCTTAAACTATATCCGATGGTGATGCCCCAGCTTGCGGGCTTTGTGGAGTGTGGAGCCACCTTTTAATTGGCATTGCTCCCAGGTCCACTCTGACCCGTAGTAATAATACCTGTTAGGGTCCCAACTATGGATTAAATAGAAACCGACGTGAAAACAACAAATATACTCTATTAAAAAAAAAATTCTTCAAAATAACTGGATTCGGCATTGTATAATCTGAAAAGGGTTGATATGCCGTAAAACAAAAACTACCAACCAACCAACCAACCAAATTAAATTAATTTTTTTTTCTATGAAAACTTTATTTTATAACAAGTACATACAATATAATTTTTTTTCACTATTTTCATTTTTTTTAATGCCTTGATTAAACTAAAGAAGTACCCATTTATTGAATTAAAGTAAAATTGAATTTTTTTTCAAACAGTTAAATAATTTAAATGAAAGTGTTTGGGTTTGTATTACTATACACATAGATTCGAAAAGGTTGTCAAAAAACAAATAAATGTTACCAAAGGCAAGATAAGTTACTTTAATAATGATAATTATTTTAATTTTCTTAGTGTTTTTATTTAATGTAAAATGCTTATTCGGTTCGAAAATCATACAGTGTTTATCGATATATTTGAAAAAGAAAAATGGCGGCGAGGTCTCTGTTGAATACATTAGGTTTGGGAAAATGAGTTAGAAATAAAAAAAACTATACAAAATACTGTAAGAAATCCACTGAATATATTTCAGCCTATGTCACAGTAACATATATTAAGGGAGTTTCTAATAGTATTTTGTATAGTTTGTTAGTTTAAACTCATTTTCCCGAATTTAACGTATTCAACAGCGGTTCAACCGCCATTTGTCTTTTTTCAAATATATCGATAAACACTGCATGTTTTCCGAACCGAATAAACATGTTACATTAAATAAGAACACTAAAAACTTATTCAGTTAGGTAGAAAAGTAACTTATGTTGCGTTTTATAACATTTATTTGTTATATATTTGTTTGTTTTTTTTGACAATTTTTTAGAATCTATGTGTACAGTAAAATAAACCCCATTTTTCGAATTAAAGCAACATTTGATTTTTTTTTTTCGAAACATTTCTTGAATTTAAGTAAAATTATCATTGCAATAAAATATAGTTTCATTTTTTTTTTTTTTTTTTGTGGTACCTGTTGACGGGTCAACAAAGTTATATATATATATATATATATATATATATATATATATATATATATATATATATATATATTTTAGTCATCGACATACAGACCTGTTTCGTTGTTTCACAACTCATCAGTGCCGCTAGACTAACACCTCTCCCAAGCCGAGGATCGAACCTAGAACCGTCGTGATGACAGTCGGCAGTTCTACCACTTGACTACGGAATCGGTGGCCGAAATTAACCTGTCCGAACGATTATTTAAATAAACATCCGTCCGCTACTCGTAGAGGGCTCAAACGTTTGTTTGTAAACAAATCGCGAGCTTCGCATTATTTCAGCTAAATTAAGTAGCGAGTAAGATAATTTACGAGAGTGCTCTACCAAAGAGGGGAGCTTTATAAAATATAAAATATATTTTAGTCATCGACATACAGACCTGTATATATATATATATATATATATATATATATATATATATATATATATATATATATATATATATATATATATATTTCAAAAATACAAACAAAATAACTTAGGCATAAACAATTATAGCGAGGAACAGTCCATTTGATGACGGCTTCTGATATTGAAATCAGAAATCAACATTATGTTATTCGTTCCTCGTAATTTATGTACACTTAGTGTTGTTTCTTTTTTATGGAACTTCTGCATTGCAACATGTCGGCAATGGAGACGAGTTATCGACCCCTTTATGAAACTCAAATATAAAGAAGTTTATATATATATTAATTCCTTAATTGGAATTTTTTTTTATTTTGAGATGAGCATTTTTTATGTTAATTTTATTTTTTTTATTTCGGACTATTAGTCTCATCTTTATTAGTTGTTGTTTGTTTGTTTTTGAGGAAGTTGGCCGAAACGTTGTGAACCAATAAAAACAAACAAACAACAACTAATAAAGATGAGACTAATAGTCCGAAATATAAAAAAAATAAAATTAACATAAAGAAGTTTCTTCATAAATATTTCATGTTTTTTAAATTACTACATTATTGATGAATTAAAATTATATTTTGATACATTTTATACAACCTTAATGTAAAAAAAAAAAAAATACTAAAAACAATCTATAAATGTTTTTAGCATATTTTTTTTCAATTATGAATCACTCATTAAAAAGAAATATTAAAACTTTAAAATTATAGTTCGATACATTTTTATACTTTAAAATTAAGTACTCCTTGTGCGTTGAGTCTTATAGCTCATATATTCAATGACCTCTCCCCTTGGTGCGTGCGGAAATAACCTTTTTTTTTATTTTGTAAACAAACGAACGTATTGTACTTATGGATGTTTGATACCGAAAGAAATATGAACTTAAAAAAAATAATGTTACTTTTATTTCATTAAATTGTTAGGTGAAAGTGCAAAATAGTTCACCCCACCTCCATGTTAAGAATGGCTTTCTAAATAGTTATTATTTCAACGTTGTTTGTACTCTCTGGGTGTCAAACATTTATAAGTACCTATTTTACTGTTATTTATATTGGAATCAGTTTATAATTTTATGTCAGAAATATACTCAGTGACCGATTGACCCCAGAAATGTCCCCAGAACGGTTTCATATTCAACTGTGAGCTTGAAACTGTGAGATGAATTGGTCATAAAACCTTTTCGCACGTATACGCGACAACACGTGTTATCTTTCACTTTAGTTTGTGTGTCTGTTGAATTTGTTAATAAGGCAATAAAACTATTTTTGGTAATTAACAACATTGATACAGTTTAGCTTTGAGAATTTTGTGTTACTGTTCCCATTCCAGCTTTGGACTACTATTCTCATCTTGAGTATTCCTATTTACTTGCTTCCCCAAGAGGGCAAAGTTAGACACAAGATCGTTTTTTTTTATGTGGGCAATATCCAGCTCTCCTACAAGAGGAACTCTGGATCAGAACAAAAATTAAAATTGTCTCAGTCTGAAAGGATTTATTAATTCTTCATTGAACGGGGAGATAATAGGTGGAGTGTAGCATCAGAAGTGATACTACACTTTGTTAACGTATCAGTCGATGCGACCTCCGACAGAAATTCTGTGCAGATTCTCGAGTTCAACAGAAACATTCCAGAGTTCAATATTTATTCAATAATAGCAGTTTTGGATAAATAAGAAAAAATGGCAAAGCCCAACTTATCAACGATAAAATAAATTTAGAGTGCACCAAAAGTAGTTTTTTCTTTTATTAAAGATAAAAGCCAGTCGAGGATAAGTGTCAACCAGGGAGCTTTTAATTACACTAAACAAAGTGCATCTTTTCTGGATCATTTTTATTTTTATTTTTTTTGTTTTAGGAAAAAAAAAACTTATCCCCGTGTGTGTTTTATCCTTGATAACTAGCGATTCATTATGAAAAAAGAACCCAAAAATACAACTACAACTTGTCCAGAAAAGATGCATTTTGTTTAGTGTAATTGAAAACTTCCACATTAACCCTTATCCTCGAGTGTGTTTTATCCTTGATAAGTTGCGATTCATTAGTCCTAAGTACCCCATTTTGGGGAGCTAGATAGTCACCAGATTAAAAACCGACATTGTGTCTAACTTTGCCCTCGCGGGGTGCAATTAAATAAGAACCTTTAGATAATGCTTCTAAACTGAGGTAATTGTAATTTTTTGTTCCAATTGAAAATGCCCCTTTTTGGGGAGCTGGATATTCCCCAGATTTAAAACCAACCTTGTGTCTAACTTTGCCCTAGCGGGGTGCAATTAAATAAGAACTTTTAGATAAACAATGCTTCTAAACTAAGGTAATTGTAATCTTTTGTTCCGATGAAAACTGCCCCTTTGGGGGGGGGGGCTGGATATTAAAAATCGACCTTGTGTCTAACTCTGCCCTCGTTGACGGCAAGAAAATAGGAACTTTTACAAAACCCAAAATGAGGTTAGAATTTGGGACCCCGTAGCTTCAGTAGCACCTTTTGGTGCCATTTTAACCTAGTTATTCACTTGTGCCATTTTTACCGGTGCCATTTTTACCGGTGCCATTTTTACCGGTGCCATTTCTACCGGTGCCATTTTTACCGAGCACCATATATATATATATATATATATATATATATATATATATATATATATATATATATATATATATTATAGTTATCTATATATCTATAAAAGATAAAATGTCTGTCTGTCTATCTGTGTACAGACTCGAGATTTGAAATAAGGGGTATTGAGATTTGGAGAAATTTTTTGAATCGGTTTTCGGCCAGAAATTTGGCTGTTAAGTGGTCAAAGTTCAAAATTGGGGTCAAAGTTTTTTAAAAAATTGACCTTTGTGGTCTCTACCAAATTACTCAGCCAATTTTTGGTCTAAACATTTGAAATTTTACATGAAGTGTATACAGACATAGAGCAAGCTTTTTAATCGTTTTTTTTTTTTTCTGAAAATTTGGCTTCCAAGGGATCAAAAGATTTTACCTTTGCGGTCTCTAGCAAACTATTTAGTCAATTTTGGGTTTTTACTATATTGTCCTTTTTACTACTCTACACTTTTTTACCCTTATCTTTGGTGGCCTATCGGCCTTGATAAGTGGTGACGCCTATGTAAAAAAAAAAATAAAAATAAAAAATAAAAAAAACATTTTGGCCAAAACAATAAATACTAAGGTGTCAAAATTGAGGTCAAAGTTAAAAAAAAAAAATACCAGCTTTTCTCCTTGGTAGTTCCTATTTACTATGCCTCCCCACGGGACAGAGTTAGACACCAGGGTCGTTTTTTAACGTGGAGAAAAGGTACAAAAATAAAAATTGTCTCAGTCGTGAAGGATTTCTCCTCCACCGAAAGAGAACAAGAAATAGAAGTGCAGCATCTGCCGGAACAGATGGTGTTTATTTGCTCCCCCACTGAGCAAATTAGGTACAAGGCCGTTTTTAATGTGAGGTAAAAACCAGCTCCCCTAAAAGGGGTCACTCTGGTTACCAAAAATAATAATTGTCCCAGTATAGAGGGTTTCCCCTCCATTGACTGGTACAAATTATCTTAAGTGTAGTATCTGCCGGAACAGATGGTATTTATTTGCTCCCCCACTGAGCAAATTAGGCACAAGGCCGTTTTTAATGTGAGGTAAAAACCAGCTCCCCTAAAAGGGGTCACTCTGGTTACCAAAAATAATTGTCCCAGTATAGAGGGTTTCCCCTCCATTGACTGGTACAAATTATCTTAAGTGTAGTATCTGCCGGAACAGATACTACACTTTCATCTTGTCCCGAAGGCCAAGTATTCTCCTTGGTAGTTAAGGAAGCCTATTATATAGAAAGGCATTACCGTACACATTCACACTTTTTAATATATACATATGCACGTAAAGTTATGAAAAGTACATAGGGCCCGAGCAAAGTCGGGCGGAACTGCTAGTATATTTATAAAAGTGAAAATTTCTGTGTCCGTCTGTCCGTCTGTCTGTCTGTGTACATTTCCCTCCCAAATAACTCTCAATTTTCGGTCTACAGATTCGAGATTTCGCATACGGGGTATTTAGATTTGAGAAAATCTTTCTAATCGGGTTTCGGCCAGAAATTTTGCTGTTAAGGGGTCAAAGTTCAACGATTTGGCCTTAAAAACTCTACCGAACTCCTCCGCCAATGTTGGGTCTAAACACTTGAAATTTTAGATATAGGTTACGTGAACATGAATCAAACGTTTTAATTTGATTTGAGCCCAAAACAATAAATGTTAAGGGGTCACAATTGGGGGCAAAGTTTTTAAAAAATTGACCTTTGCGGTCACTACGAAATTGTTCAGCCAATTTGAAATTTTACATAAAGTGTATCCAGACATATGGCAAGCTTTTTAATTGGTTTTAAGCCAAACAGTTGGCTGCCAGGGGGTTAAAGTTCAAAAGATTTGATCTTTGCGGTCTCTAGCAAACTAATAAGCCAATTTTGGGTCTAAACATTTGAAATTTGACATAAAGGGTAATCAGACATGCAGTAAGCTTTTTAATCAGTTTTGGGGCGAAAATTTCGTTGCCAAGAGGTCAGAGTTGAAAAAAGTTGACCTTTGCAGACTCTATCAAATTCCTCCGCCAATTTTGAGTCTAAACATTTGAAATTTTAGATGTAGGTTACTTGGACATGGGTTAAACATTTTAATTTAATTTGAGCCCAAAATAATAAATGTTAAGGGGTCAAACTTGGGGTTAAAGTTTTTAAAAAATTAATTTTTGCTATCTCTTCCAACTTTTCTCTATAGTAAAGGAAACCTATTATTTGTGGACACCCTATATATATATATATATATATATATATATATATATATATATATATATATAACTACTTCATTTACTCACATAAAATTAATATACAAAAGTATAAATTTATGCGTAAACTTTAAGTATTTACTTCAAAAGTGTTCAATACGTAGGTAGATCTAGTTAATAATTTATAAAATATATATGGCGACTAAGCTACACTGAATATTCCGTGTTTCATCCACTCTAGGACTCTTCAGGCTGAAGAATCCTAGAGTGGATGAAACGCGGAATATTCAGTGTAGTTTAATCGCCATATATATTTTATATATATATATATATATATATATATATATATATATATATATATATATATATATGCCCATAAAGTTATGAACAGTGCACTCACTGCATAGGGCCCGAGCAAAGCCGGGCGGAACTGCTAGTATTATATATTATAGTTTTCATTTTTAAATTAATAAGCAATTTGAATGGAATGAATGAACGGCGCTTCTATGGGTTAAACAGAAACCGACTTAAAAACAACAAATATATTCTATTAAAATATTTCTTCCGAAATCACTGGATTCGGTATTAAATAACCCGAAAAGGGTTATTTAATACCGAGGTAAATTTCCGTTTCGAATTAAACAAGATGGCAGCAATTTTTCACATGCTAATTCGATTAAAGTTGTTGTTGTTGTAAGACAAACTATTATAATACTTCGTGTAAAAAAAAAGTGTCAAAAATGAAAGGAAAACAAAGCCCTTCTATAATTATGTTTGGCGCTTCTACAGAATTGGGACGAGATTTTCGAAAATCGTAAAACTGAATTTCACATGAAAACAATGGCATCCACGTATTCCTCGTATTTTAAGATGATTATATCCAAAAATTACGAAAATCGATAAGGTAGAAAATTATTTATTAAAGAAAATAAAAAATAGAATTTGATGAAATAGATCGTAAGACACAGGAGAGTTCAAAAGGGAGGTACTTTTCCGTTTCGATTTAAACAAGATGGCCGCAACTTTTCACTTGCTAACACTTTTAAAGTTGTTCTGTTTAATAATTTAGTAATATTCAGTTAATTTAAACTGCATAATTTGGAAGCTATTATTGTAATTTATTAGAATTGACACAAAAAATTAGTAGAACCCCCCCTTTTTTTTTTTTTTTTTTTTTATCTGAAAATTCCATTTATCGACTACAAAATTCCGTCCTAATAGTGTAGAAGCGTTGAAAAAACTTGGTCGATTTATTGTCACTTTTGAATCAAGTTGAAGCGCCACCTGGCGACAGTTTAGTGAAACGCACAAAAAACAGATAAATTTTTAGGACGTGCCCTAGCGTATTATAAACACCCCAACCTACCCATGTTAAGAACGGCTTTCAGAATAAACACCTGCCTCCAACCTTGAAAGCTGTTCTTAACATGGAGAGGTTAGGGTGTGTTTATTTCGACAACCGTTCTTAATATGGGTGGTTGAGGGTGTTTATACTACGCTGGCGCTGGGGCAGGTCGTAAAAAATTTAAAAAATGGCGCACGCACAAAAATTAAGAAAAGAAAAAAACGCACGAACCAAAAAAAAAAAAAACAATTGGCGTAAGCATAAAAAATGGCGCAGTCCGTGTAATGCAAAAGCGTCCAATTTTTTTGTTGTGTATTTATTTTTTCAACCGCTTCTTTCTTTTTTTCTTTTTTTTTTTTTTCCTTGTTAGCAATTGTAGAAATTTCACCAAAGTAAAAAGCGAAAGAAAAACCTTTTGTTTTTCTTTCTCTTAGGCAAAAGATGGAGGAAGGAAAAAAAAAAAGAAATATCCTTTCTTTTTTATCACCAGATTCCGCCTACAAACGAAAAAAAAAAAAGAAAAAAAAAGTCTTTAGTGCGTTTAATCCAAGTTGCCCTCAGCACTTTCACCCTAGGGTAGAGGTCAAAGGTCATAGGTTTCTAAGACGTGTAACAAGAGCCGAACATCAACGTTAATCAAGCGTGCGTGTGTACCCAACGGAGGCGGGATAACTGAACCGAATTGTAACGCATCGGACAATCGGTTATTTCCCCAGGGGATTCTTCATTACTTGAATAAAGTTCACTCCCTCCTGGCACAAGGTCAACGTATGGGAGCGCCCTGTGCCTATTAACCCGACCAATAAGAACGCAGTGTTAGGCTTACATTTTTGCGAGTTCTTTAGTACAATTTTCAGGACAAGTTCTGAATTCAACCTAATTAAAAAAAAAAAAGAAAAGAAAAAAAAACAACAGCAACAAAATTACAAAAAAATCTCACGAGACGAGCCTATCATATTCCAAAAATCACATAAATTGATCAAGTTCTGAATTCAACCTAATTAAAAAAGGGGGGGGTCTGTTACTATCACACACATCAGTATATTTGAAAAAGGAAAATGGCGGTGTGCTCGCTATTGAATGCGGTAAGTTTGGGAAAATGAGTTAAAACTAAATAATTATACAAAATACTGTTCGAAACTCACTCAATATATGTTACCGTGACATAGGCGGACATATATTCGGTGAGTTTCTAACAGTATTTTGTGTAATTATTTAGTTTGAACTCATTTTCCCAAACTTATCGCGTTCAGCTGAGAGTACACCGCCATTTTCCTTTTTCAAATATACCGATAAACACTGTATGATTTTCGAACCGATTACACGTTTTAAAGAGAATAAAAACACAAAAATCTTTTGTAGATAGGCAGAAGAGTAATTTATATTGCCTTTGATATCATTCATTTGTTATATATTTGATTTTTGACCACTTTTTCGAATCT
>NC_136527.1:3661540-3669040 GCF_053919585.1 Euprymna scolopes
AGCTCCGTTGTTGGGGTTTTAAAAATGATAAACGTGGTTTTTCATATTTAATTTTACGTTTATAGGCTAGATAAATGTGTAAATATTCTTATAAAAATAAACATTATTCGTTTTTATTCTCTTAAAAAATATTTTCTCGGTACGCTACACAGAAATTTATCAAAAAAAGTAAGTTTTGTTGTAGAAGCAAAATATCGACTTTAGCTCCGTTGTTAGATTTTTAAAAGTAATAAATGTGGGTTTTCATGTGTAATTTCATGCTTATTCGCTAGATAAAAATATAAAAATAAGTTAGAAAATTATTTTTATGACGGAATGAAATTTGTCGCACTGACGGATCTTTAAATTTGACTTTTCTTACTCCACTTTTACAACATGGCAAGAAAGAAGAAAAAAAAGAAACAAACAAAATACTGAGGATGGAGTTTGACTCTGAAATATATTTAAATTATAATTTTCAAACAAGTAAAATATTTCAGTTAAGATTGTAGATTCCGTGTTAGAAGCGTCGATTAAAGTTTAATATCTATGTGTTACACACGTTTGAAAGCCAAATCATGAGGCACTTTTTTGTGGATAAACAACATGTATTGTTTAAAATTAATATATTTCGAAGCAGTACTTCATCTTCAGAATTTTTGTACATTTTCTTTCTTTTTTTCTTCTTTCTTGCCATGGTGTTGAATTTGATAAGAAAGTTATTAAAAGAAAGTCCACACCGTTGTTCTTAGCGGTGTTGTTTTGAAATGCCGGAATGGCGCTGGCTACGCGTTTTTCAGTTAAGGTGTATAGATTCCTGTTAGAAGCGTCGATTAAAGTTTAACGCTATATATTAATTTTAAACAATACATACTGTTTATCCACATAAACTTGCGTCATGCGCGCACAGCACACACACACACACGCACACATATATATATATACATATATATATGTATATATATTAAAATTAAATAAATATATATGTATGTATATATATACATATATATATGCATATATATATATATATATATATATATATATATATATATATATATATATATATATAAATGTAAATATTGGTTCGTTCTAAAATAATAAAACCCGATTTCTACGTTACCAATTTATTTGAAATTTTCAGACAACCCATCTTTAGAGTCGAGGTATGTTTTTATGTTATTGAAATAAATTTACCTCGCAAATTATTAAAATATTAAATAAAATAAATATATTTTTTTAACCGTTACTGCGAATCTGTTCTGTTGTAAAACTGAACTTCCGGTTCGATTCATTTCACAGCCACGAATTGACGAAAGATTTCATTTTCTGTTAACTCGATAAGTAAAAAAAAACAAAAAAAAACTTACTCATGCAGAGAGTGATCCGTGCTGAAATAATGATATTATTTAAAAAGCCATTCTTAACATGGGGAAGGGAGGGTGTTTTGTACCTATTCTGTACTTTAACCTTACAATTGAATAAAAACATATCATAAACTTTAATTAAACGTGGAAAACGATTTAAAAAAAAATAGCGCGGATAACTCTCTGCATTAGCACGCACACACACACACACACACACACACACACACACACACACACACACACACACACACACACAAATCCCATATTTTAAAAATTTAAATTCATTTATGTACTTACCAATTTTTAAATTTTATTTATGTTAAGGCTTTTCACTCATGAAACATTACGTTTTAATTGTTTCGTTTCTTTTCACGGCATTGTTTACATAAAAAAGTTTGTTTTAACTTTTTCTAAACTATTTCATTTTTACGACATGCCACCCCATGTTAAAAAAAACGCCCTTCCATAAACCTCGAAAGCCGTTCTTAATATGGGGAGGTTGTTGATTCCGAAAACCGTTTTAACATGGGGAAGTTAGGGTGTTTATAATATGCTGAGGCGAGTCGTAAAATTAACGAAGTTGCTATCTATTATTTATTGCAAAAATTGCTTGAAAGTTATTTATTTGACAAAAAAATTACATTTTGGTACTTCTTGGGCGTTGAGTTCCATGGCGACCAGTAGAAAAACATAATAGTCGCTCTCCTAGTCTCCCACCCCACCTCGCACGTAACATATTTTATTTACTGACGTTGCCGTAACTAAACGATTATTTGTCACATTTACAAACATTTATTTATTTATTTATTTTGAAAAAAGTTTTACTTTTATGAATATTAAAAGAAAAATGGGTACTCATGCAGAGCGTGATCCATGCTGAAATAATAACGTTATTATTTAAAAGGCCATTCTTAACATGGGGAGGGGAGGGTGTTTTGTACCTATTCTGTACTTTAACCTTGAAATTGAATAAAAAAAAACACGATTTAAAAAATAGCGCAGATCACTCTCTGCATTAGCACCGAAAAATGTTACTAAACATTTATTAATAATTTCTCACTTTTACAAACATTTAATTTTAAATTTCTTTTTAAATGACGACTTTTATCGACTTCAATAAAGTGCCCAGTTGTTAACTTAAGGAGAAAAAAACCCGTTCCAATAATAAGATTTTTTTTTATTTTAAACAGTTCAAATAATTAGAATTTTAAAAAATAAACAGTTCAAATTTTTGATAATTCAACAGTTCAAATAATTGGAATTTTACAAAATAAACAGTTCAAATAATTAGAATTTAAAAACAAAAAAAAAAAAACAGTCCACATGATTAGAATAGTTCCACGTGGTTAGTTAACCCTGTAAAATTCTGTGATTTGTTAAAGCATCTGTCTGTGACATATCGCATATTTTAGGGTTAAACGACCTCTCCCGGAACTCAGAACAAGGCGGACGTCGGGACCATTTCCGTAAAGGATAACCCCCTGTTTTTTTTAATAGTATTTTCGGGTGAGTATGCTGACAACAAATATCAGTTAAATTTGGCAAATAGCCCCCCCCCTCCAAAAGTGGTGTTTATTCCGGAAGCTGTTCTTAAGATGAGGAGGTTGGAGGGGGGGTGATTATAAGGTGGACCTAATCTAAAAAAAAAAACAAAAACAAACAAGTTTTTTATGCGCACATAAGCAAATATTTTTTTTATTAACTTTTTTTTTTTTTACTTTTTTATTTAAAAATTAGTATTCAATGAATAGAATAATAAATCATTTATCATTAATGTGTTTTTGGTTTTGTGTTGAATGAAACTTTTTTTTTCATTACAACAATAATGAACCAATTTAAATCTTCCGGCATGCGTTTAAGGGTTACGAAATTATCAATAAATCGTTTAGTTACTAAGCCAACGTCAGTAAATAAAAAATTGTTACGTGCGCACGCATTAGCCTTGACTGGGGGGGGGGGCTCAGGTAGCGACCATTAAATAATTACGCTGGTCGCCATGGAACTCAACGCCCAAGGAGTACCTAAAGTGGCATTTATGCACTTATGTTATCGTGCTATTTTTTAAAATAGTATTTTCCTGTTAAATTCAAATTTTACAATATGTTTTTCTTTTATTAATTTGTTAAGTGAAAGTACAGATAACCCGGTCGGTTTCTAATGCGAGGAAAATCTAGCCCCCCCCCCCCCAAAAAAAAGGGGTACTCTGGATAATAACAAAACTTTAAAATTGCCTCAGTCTCGAAAGATTTCTTCTCTACTGAACGAGGAAAAAAACGGTGAAGTGTAGTTCACCTTCTGTTTCTCCCCCTCTCTCTTCCTCTCTTAATATCTCTCTTTATCCATCTCTCCCTTTCCCTCTCTCAATCTATCTTTCTCTCTATATCACCCTCTCCATCTCTCTTTGAGCCTCTTTCTCTCTCTAACTCCCTCTATCTCTCTCCTTTCCTCTGTCTCATCCCTCTCTGCTTCTAACTCTCTCCCTATCTCTGTTCATCTATGAATCCCTTTATCTCTCTATCTCCTTCTCTTTCTCTATTTTCCTCTCACTGTCTCTTTTCTATCTATATATCTTCCTCTCTATCTGTCCATCTCTAATCCCTCATCCTATTTTAGTCTCCTAAATTAATTACAGTGAATAAGGCATTGTCAAAACATGGATAAATCCTATTTTAGTCACCTAATTTACTGACGGTGAGAATAGAAGTTATTTGGAAATTACTGCTACCTTGAACAGCACCAGAAGTAACTGGTAAAACCTTTCTAATTAAATTGATTTTGGCAGCCATTTGGTAACAAAATGACATAGCCTTAGCCCTTGCTGCATGAGGAATACCTGCGACCTTGCTGCCAAGTAGAAGAATTATTTATTCTACTTTAAAACATTCAATTTTTAAAAAATCTTATGTTCGACATCTCCAAAACATCCAATATGGGGAAAAATATTGCAGAAATGCAAACTTATTGTTTAGGATGAATGCACAATGGTACGCAAAAAATCACTTGAGGCTCTTGGTCGATCCTTGCAAGATTTGCGTGGCAATGTCAGACCATTTGGGAATGCAGTAATATTGCTTGCAAGAAATTTCAGACAAATTTTACCTGTTATTCTTCAATCAACACCAGCAGATGAAATAAATGCTTGCCTCAAATACTCTACTTTTTTGTTCCATGTGAAGGCATTAAACTTAACTCAAAATATGCATGTACAGTTGCAGACTGTTCGATCTGCACAAAAACTTTTGCATCACTTGTGGAAAATTGGGTACGAAAAAGTGCCAGCTGATCAGAGTTAAGGGCAAAATTCTTTAACTTTTAACTTCTGTAATTTCTGTTTATTTCATCAAAAGAATTGTTAGTTTAAAAGGTTTTTGCAGATATTCAAATTATAAGAATTCCATTTGACTGAGTGAATGAGCTATTCTTGCAGGTCAATGCAAAGATGCCCATGAACTTAACGCTATTATTCAATGTAAAATTCCAAGTGAGGTAGTCAAATACAAATCCATCGACACTGTTGTGAAAGCAGATAAAGTGGTTAATTATCCAACAGTTATATTTGCCAGGGATGCCACCGCATGTATTGCAACTGAAATTTGGTGTACTAATTATCATGTTGTGAAATATAAACCAATCCAAGCTTTGCAATGGCACATAGCTTGCAGTAAAAAAAAAAATTAACAAACAATATCATAGAAACAACAATCTTAACAGGACCTTTCACAGATGAATATATCTTCATTCCATGCATTCCTATGATTCCACCGGATACATCATTACACTTTAGGAAATTGCACTTTCCAATTTTATTGTCATTTGCAATAACCATCAACAAAGCACAGGGAACAATCTTTACAATTGTGGGCCTTACAATTACACACTGACTGTTTTTTCACATGGACAATTTATGTTACATATTCAAGAGTCACCAAACCGGAAAATATCTATATCAGCTAAGATGGAACAGCAAAAACTGTACCCATGCAAAATGGAAATTTAAACCAATAAGAAACATGCTTTTTCTCATTTTGGAACTTTTTCCATTGCGCCAATTTGAGCCACAGCAACGCGTGGCAGGGTACAGCTAGTATATATATATATATATATATATATATATATATATATATATATATATATATAGTAAGTTATAAAATGTATATGGCGATTAAGCTACACTGAATATTCTGCGTTTCATCCACTCTAGGATTCTTCAGGCTTATGCGCAAATTCTGTAGTTGTTTGTCGTTTTTTATATGTGCATCTTCTATTGAGATTTTAGTTAGCCTATTTGACCTCTGGTTGACCTGTTTCTTTGTGCGTGCTCTAGTTAGCCTGGATATTTAGTTTCTTGATCTGTTTTAAATCTAGGTTATTGTTTTTTTTTTAATGTTAGTTTATATATAAATATATACATACACACATGTATGCACATATATATACATACATATATGTGTGATCGTTTATGTATATTCGAATTTAGGAAAACTCGTCCCGGGAAAACTCGTCTCGGGAAAACTCCTCTCCGGAAAACTCGTCTCCGGAAAACTCGTCTCGGGAAAACTCGTCCCCTTTCGCTAGGTAGGAAAACTGGTCCCTTATTGAATAAATATCGATTGAAAACACATTTTATGATCGTTCTTGAAGGAGATATTGTTTTTTAAAATAAACTATAGCCCCCCCCCCATAATATTTTTAAAAAATATTTTTACTTGTTTAATGTTTTTTTTAATAAAAGCGTTTATTATGTTCATAAACGAGACCGCATATTTTTTTATATTAATATAAAAAGAATTTACTTATATACTGTTGTTTATAAAAAGGATAAAATCGATTTTTCTACCTCGCCGACTATGTTGTTTATTTAATTTATTTGGAATCGTTTATTTGGTAAAGAAAAAAAACAAAAACAGAAAACAAACAAAAAACATGTCGAGTGTTACGGGAGAACGAGAAATAATGTACGGTATATCACATCTTAGGGGGTCTTGTAATCGCTAAAAAATAGAAAATTAAAGAAATTACTGAGGGAGATTTGGTTTTAAAAAGAAAACAATAAATTTTAATATTTTTTAAAATATAATTTAGAGAGAGAGGGGGGGGATAAAACCTATACCTCCCTTCGAAAAGCAACCAACAAAAAATGAAATTAAAAAGATTCTTGATAAACGATAGCGGAGTTTTCAAGAAAATTGATTAATAAATATATTTAGTGATTACTTTTTCTCTTAATGATTGATTTTAGAATTTTGAAGTAAAAATTAAAAAAATTAAAAATGAGTTAACGAGAGATTGTTAGAACATGGCATCTCTCGCGCCAAAAAAATATTTCGTTTTTAATTCATTAGTTAATTACATGTTTTTTGGAGTAATAAAAACAATAATAAAAACAATAATAAAAACAAAACAAAAAAATTTAAAAAAACAGGGAGCGATTCGATTCTTCGTCACATTTTGTTTTGATTTTTTAATTCTGATAGTTTTTTGTTGTTATGTTTTTGTTTTCTCTCATACCAAATGCACTCATGCGTTATTTAAAATTTTAATTTTATCAATTATCAACAAAACAAAAAATTAAAAAAACAGGGAGCGATTCGATTCTTCGTCACATTTTGTTTTGATTTTTTAATTCTGATAGTTTTTTGTTGTTATGTTTTTGTTTTCTCTCATACCAAATGCACTCATGCGTTATTTAAAATTATAATTTTATCAATTATCAACATTTATTGTCGTCCTGTCAAATTTTGCAAACTCATTTTTAATTTTTTTAATTTTTACTTCAAAATTCTAAATTCTGGAATACGTACATCAAATCTGTTGCCAAAGTCGCCGGAAAAATTATGGGATCCTTCTATTGATCCAGTAGATATCTACCTGCTGATGCAAATCTCTGTTTTATCGTTATTTTCATGGCAAGTGTTCGTCTGAGCTCCAATCTATGACCGCCCCCCCTTGCCAAACTTTCACGATAAACACTCGTTTGGCTGTAAACATTGTCGATAATATTCGCCACTCTTTATCTGCGCCTAAACCTAAACGCAGATTCCATGAACAAAGTTTCTTTCTTAGAACTGAACACATGTGGAACTCTCTTTCGTTTACCTGCTTTCCAGCTGTCTTCAAGTTCAATGTAAACAAGTTCTTCTAACGATTACTATGATAT
>NC_136527.1:3674040-3699040 GCF_053919585.1 Euprymna scolopes
GCCACTTTAATGTAGGGGGCTACTATCAGGGGAAACATCTACTGGGGTACTATGTAGGGATTAGGGCAGCGAGATGTTGGTTCACGTTGCACTTGAACTTATGCATGTCAGTACAGTTGGGGAAGCAGTGACCTGGAATGGAATTCCAAAGTCTAGCAGTTCTGGGGAAGAAACTACTGGAGTAGAAAGATCTTTTACATCTAGGGATCTCTACAGTGTGGGGGTGGGATTTTGTAGCTTGTCGGGTCTGTCGAGGGTGTTCACGTCGTGGGGGCACAAGTGCTTGCAGTTCTTCAGAGCATTCACCATTATAATACTTGTAGAACAGGCAGAGGGATGCAACGTTTCGACGATGGGACAGAGGCTGAAGTTTTGATGCCAGTTTAGGGCCTATCAGATTTGCGACTCTCTTTTGAACCCTGTCAAGGAGCGAGAGACTAGTAGCCGGTGCACCGGCCCAAATGTGACAGCAATACTCCATACATGGGCGAATAGTGGCCTTATAGAGGTACAGGATACTTTCGGGTGTTAGAAGTTTTCTAGCACGGTAGAGAGAGCCCACCTTCCTCGCAGCGGCCCTGGCAATGCCCTCGATGTAATTGTTCCAGCTCATGTTTCCTGTGAACGTTAGGCCAAGGAGCTTGAAAGACGTACTCTCAGCTAAAGAGTTGTTGGCCATTGCTATAGGTGGTAGAGAAGGTTTCTTGTAATTATTGAATGAAACCAGTTTTGTCTTGGTGGCATTGAACGTTACCATCCATTTTTGTCCCCATTCCACTACTGATTTGAGGTCATCCTCTAGTGTTTCTGCCATTACTTTAGATATATGTTCATTTGTTTTTCTGTCGTGCCTGCTATAGAGTGTGGTGTCATCAGCATATATACCCATCTCAGAGGCAATTTTGTCGGGGAGGTCATTTATGAATATCAGGAACAGCAGAGGACCAAGGATAGATCCCTGGGGCACTCCCGCATTTATATTATATTGTTTAGACGTACGACCGTCGAGGACAACCTGGATTTTTCTCTTATCTAAGAAGGATTTAATTATGTTAAGTATTCTACCAGTGATACCGTAAGATCTAATCTTCCTGAGGAGACCCTCATGCCATACCCTGTCAAAAGCCTTAGATATATCTAGAGCTACCGCTCTGCCCTCTCCCGCTTTGTCCAGTGAATGGTATATGCGTTCAGAGATTACAGTGAGGATGTCTGCCGTGGAACGGGCTTGTCTAAATTCATATTGATGGTCGGTCAGAAGTTTAGCATCTGTAAGGTGCTGGACTAGAGCATGGTTAATTAAGGTCTCAAATATTTTGGCAAAAAGTGGGAGGAGGCTAATAGGGCAATAATTTAATGGGTCAGTTCTTTCGCCAGAATTCTTGAATACTGGTACCACAGAAGCAGTTTTCCAACAGCTCGGAAAGCAAGATTCATTAAGGCATTTGTTGTAGAGTTTGGAGAGAACTGGAGCTACTTCGGCTGAGCACTTTTTTAATAGCACAGCTGGGATGAGGTCGGGTCCACATGCTTTGGAAGTGTCAAGGTTTTTTATGATAGCATGCACCTGAGCAGGGGTGATTTCCAGATCGTCTAGCGTGGCGTCTGTCCGCATAGGAAAGTCAGGTAGGGGGTGGTTTAGAGGGATCCAGTGTAGAGTTGGAGGCAAACCGACTGGCAAGCATGTTAGCCTTCTCGGTTGCTGAGCAAAGAACCTCGTGATTGTTGGTTAGTGGGGGAATTGTTGATTGCCCATTATTTACTACACTGTTGTAGATTTTCCAGAAGTCACGAGTTCCTAATTTTTGTGCTTCGATGCGCTTTTTAGTGGTTTCCGTAAATTCCCTCTTAGCTGTCGCTATTTCTTTCTTAACGTTACTTCTAGCTTCTATGTACTTTTGTCTGTTTGAACTGGACTTATGTCGGTTAAACCTGCGGAATGCATGCTGCCTTTGAGCAATGGCAGTTGCGCAAGTCGAAGTAAACCATTGGGGAGAGTGGGGCTTGCTATAGAATTTCCGCATGGGAACATGCGCTTCGATTGCAGTTTTGAACCATTCAGTGGTCTCAGTTGCACACTGTTCAGCAGGAAGAGAAAAAATATTTCCCCATGGGGCGTCTCTGATAAGATCTCTGATAGCTTCCCAGTCAGCCTTTTTATAATATCTCGTTGTTTTGAGCACTGGCTCTTCAGTTTTGGGTCTGGAGTTTAGGGCGATTTCAACCATTATTACCGCATGATCAGCGTTCCCAAGTGGGCTGTCGGCTTTCGGTACACAATCATCAGGAACTGTGGTCAAAAACAGATCTAATAGTGATGCGTGTTGCTCTTCCTGATCAGGGAAGCGGGTTGGGAAAGTAACAATTTGCGATAGGGAGTGAGATACAGAGAAGCTATGAGTTGCGCTGCCTGCTGCATCTGTATAAGTAGAGAATCCAAGCCAATTTTTGTGATGGACATTAAAGTCACCAAATACATGTACTTGGGCGCTAGTGTCGAAGGAGAGTGCTGTGTCTATGCTGTCAGATACTTTGTTTATTATGGTGCAGTCTTGGGTCGAGGGAGAGCGGTAGAGAAAGTAAAAGTAGCTAATGTTGTGTTGCATGATAAGTCTAAAGCACATAAAGGCTTGATCATCTGTTTCTAGGTTTGTTTCTCTAGTCAAGGGAAGGGTATTACGAATGTAAACTCCAAGTCCGTGCATATGTCTGTCAGAGTCCTTACGGCAGAGTGGGAGATATCCAGGCATGTTAAAGTAGTTGGGTTTCAACCTCTGGAAGATTTGAACGTAGACCACTGATGTAGGAGAAGGAGAAGGAGACATGGTAGTAGGGGTCTATGTTGGAAGAAGGGGTTCTAGGTTTATTCGAGTTGTTTTTGTGGAGATGTTTCATGTTGAGGTTTTGGGATTTGTGGAACAGGTCGGCATACTTGGTTAGAGCAGAATAGAGAGGGAAAGTAAGGGAGAAAAGGAGAGGAATTTTTTTTTTTATTTAAGATGGAATCGATAATTGTATCAGAAACATGGATAATTTTTGAATCGTGCCATCACCACTGAGCCCCCTTGTTCCAACATTGACAACACAACTCTCCTGGCCTGGTCACACTAATTGGTCCTAGTGACGCAGGATTGTGCAACCCCCTCCCTTCCAAGACGTAATTACAAACAGACACCAATAAAAGAATTCAAGCCGTTTGTGCGTGAGTGTCCATTCCAAATCCAAGGAATTTGAAAGAGATTTTAAAGAATGGAATCCTCCTGCTTACCTTTTTCTTGACCGGTTTCACTTTTGTCTGTCTTTGTGTAATGGCGGCTTCTTCGAGTTCAAAGTTTGTCACGTCTAAACTGACGAGGCCGGAATAGAGATCCTTGTTCGGATGCAAGTCGACTTTACAAGCTGCCTTTAAAAAAGATTAAAATTAAAGATTAAAATTAGTATCACATTTTCAATAACAAAATAAAAGAAAGACACAAGGAGACGTACGCTGGGAGTTTTCATATATGGTTTTATTAAGACAGAATGGATTTAGGAGAGAGAGATACTAATATTATCGTAGCTAGTTATCTATCTGTCTATAAAAGTGAGAATAGGTGTGGGGGGACAATTCTCAGCCTATATACTCGACGAATTTTTGATCCACAGACTAGAAATTTGGTATAGAGGGTATTCAGACACGTGGAAAACTTTTTCATCCAGAAAAAAGTGCTGCTAAGAGGTCAAAATCGAAAAATTGGAATGTGAAGGGGGGGTCGTCAGATTTTTATCTGTTTCTCAACTCTTTCACAGAATGCACATGCATGAATCGTTCACGTGACAGATTAATTATGTTAAGAATAAGTAGGTTTGAAAACATTTTTTAAAGCTCATGTCAAGCTGGTCTAATGGTTATCATACTTGATTCACTGTCTTTAAGGTTTTGTTTCAATCTGAACTCTCATTTTTTTTGTTTATTCACAAAAAGTGAACTGTTTAGGAAAAACATAATACTCGCATGGACATGTCTCAGTTTCTTTCCGTTTATTTTTTACTTTATTTTTTTTTTTTAAAGGAATTTAACATCATGTTTAACACCTACGGTATTTCTATTTCAAACTTTCACAAGAAACACCTGTCTAGCGGAAAACACTATCAATAATTTCCCCCACTCTTTATCTGTGCCTAAACCTTTGGGTCTGTCTTCCGTTTTCCTGCTTTCTAGCTAACTACAATCTGATTGTCTTCAAGCGTAGATTCCATGAACAAAGCTTCGTTCTTAGAACTGCACGCCTATGGAATTGTCTTCCGTTTTCCTGCTTTCCAGCTGATTACAATATGGTTATCTTCTCTAAAGTATCTTGACGGTCAGTATTTCTGAAATTAATTAGCTGTGATAATCAGACTTTAGCAGGATGTATTCCAATTCCTGCTGTAGCTGTTCATTTGAACATAAAATCATAAAAATTGGTCAGTCATCTCATAAAATGTATAGCAATAACATACTGAATTTTCATGAGCCTACGACAATTTTAAATGCCTGTACAAAAAAAGTCTGGAAACTTATTAAAGGCACCTTTCAAGCGTGACACACAAACCGACTGGATGTCCATGGACAGAAACTCTTGATAGACTTCGTGGCTTAATGGGGGATGCCCTTTTCTCTTCCCTGCCACTTCTCTCTCACAGAAGAAACGTTGCGAGCCTATCTTTGTTTTATCGTTATTTCCATGGCAAGTGCTCGTCTGAGCTCTAATCTCTAGTCCCCCCCTCGCCAATCTTTCATGATAAACACCCGTCTAGCTGAAACCACTGTCAATAATTTTCCCCACTCTTTATCTGTGCCTAAATCAAAACGTAGATTCCATGAACAAAGCTTCTTTCTTAGAACTGTACGTCTGTGGAACTCTCTTCCGTTTGTCTGTTTACCTCCTGACTTCAACTTGGATGTCTTCAAGTCCAACGCAAACAAATTCCTGACGAACTGCCCCCTTAAGTAATGACACTTTATCAAATCTCCAATACTAACGAATACTACAGCACTATCCCATTGATTACTGTAGACACAATAACCCTTATCCCCGAGTGGCTTTGGGCCTTGATAAGTGGTGACCTCCATGTAAAAAAAAAAAAAAGATAGATACTTGACCATAGCCGAAACTTGCTTTGAGTTTATGGTGAAAGGGAAATAACTCGGGATAAACTGGAGTGTGAATTACTTCCCTTGTTCAAAATCTCGCTGTGAAAAATCGCAGATTGTGTAGACTTAAAAACTAGCTCTTACAACGGCAGGTGCCAATTGAGCTTCAACGTACGGTTCCCCTTTTACAACAGAAACTCGTCTACCTACAACCACTATCAATAAATTTCCTTTCTATCTCTGTGTACCCAGAACTAAGCGGAACTTCCAGAAGCAAAGTTTCGGTAAAATTTTACATTAAGGCCCTAGCAGTATCAGAATTTTCAGCCGAGTCGCCATAAGAAACATTTGTTTGAACAGACACCTATCCGTCTATCAGATTATAACAATATGAAAACGTAATTTAAACCCGTAAATTTTATTTTAATAAAACGAGCAAAGACCAAATTTTAATATCATAAAAGCTTTAATAGAGAAATAAACAATTCTATTTATTTTTCCTTGGATTTTTTCACTTAACATTTCACGGAATGTCGAACAAATAACACTAGTTGAATCTTACGATATTTATTTTAACTGGCAAAATATCACTTACCTGGTCCACATGAGTAAGATATGCTTTCTTTTAATCTTCCTGTATGAGAATTTATTCATATTTATGTATTATAATCCATGTATTTTTTAAATGGAAGGATTTTTCCAACACATATCACGACAACTCGTGTCTTTAAAGAAAGTTTAAAGAAACCGGATGTTAAGATTCTCACTTTGTTATCTACGGAAGCCTATAAGTGTAAAAAAACACTAATTCAGAAATGTTAGTAATCTCGATATGGGATTATATTCCTCCAAATTTTCCACTTTTAAAGGTGCTGAAAACGGAAATAACCATTTATATACAGTGATGATCATATTTATTGGCACGGTAAAATAAAAGTTAAATTTTGTCTAATAAATTCTAAAAAAGGGATTAAATTAAAGAAAATAACAAAGTATATTATGTATTTTTAACTGGCCTTTCCGATGCAGCAATCGGATTTTAGAAAAAATAAATAACAAAGGAACAACAAACATAATTGCAAAAAACCCTTGTTCAAAATTATTGGCACGATTTATTTAATAATCAATTGTATAGCCTTTGGCCTTGATTACCTTCCTCAGTCGCTTTTCATAGTTTACAACCAAGTTGTTGCACTCTTCAGTAGTAATTTTAGCCCACTCTTCCTGACAATAATCCTCCAATTGAATAAGATTCTTAGGCTTCCTTTGCATTACCCTCAATTTTAATGTTCTCCATAAATTTTCAATTGGATTAAGGTCTGGGCTTTGTGATGGCCACTCCAAAACATTAATATGATTGTCCTCAAGCCATTTCTTAGTCAGTTTAGCCGAATGCTTTGGGTCATTATCTTGCATGAACCACCAACGACGACCAAGTGAGAGCTCTTTAGCAGAGTCTTTCAGGTTTTCATCCAATATTTTAACATAATCTTCCTTTTTTATGCTACCTGTGACCTTAACAAGTCGCCCTGGTCCAGAGGCAGCAAAGGATCCCCAAAACATCAAACTGCCTCCACCGTGCTTCACTGTGGGTATGGTGTTCTTAGGCAGGAAAGCTTCGCCAGATTTTCTGTAAATATAAGACACTTTATTATGGCCAAATAACTCTATTTTCGTTTCGTCAGTCCATAGAACACGTTTCCAGAATGCAACATCTTTATCAATATGACGTTTTGCAAAGGCTAGCCTTGCTTTCAGGTGCATAGGCTTCAATAAGGGAGTCTTTCTCGGACGACATGCTTTTAAACCAGCTCTCTTCAAAACTCTACCAACTGTATGTCGAGATACATTCACTCCAGAGGTGCTCTGTTCATCAACAATCTCCCCAACAGAGATCCTTCGGTTTTGTTTTACTTGTCGAACAATTTTCCGTTCATCTCTTGGGGAAAGAATCCTTTTTCTCCCTCTACCCTCTAAACTCATAACGTGGCCTTGCGATTTGAACTTGTTTATTATGGCTCTAACAGTGGATTTGGGAAGGTTTAGCTTCTTTGAAATCTTATCATAGCCCTCCCCATTGGTATGGCATGCTACAACAAGCTTCCTGACGTCTTCGCTGTGTTCCTTAGTTTTAACCATGGCGATTGAAAATTATAATTTAGTCACTTATAATAGTTTAAATAAATCGCTATCTAAAAATTATCTGAAAAAAATTATTCACTGAATTAGCGTTAAACAAGCATAATATGGCTATAAAAAAGTTCAGAAAGCACGTAAACCGGAAATTGATTGATATTATACTGATACTAAAAGAAAAACAAAGCCGTGCCAATAATTTTGAACAAGGGTTTTTTGCAATTATGTTTGTTGTTCCTTTGTTATTTATTTTTTCTAAAATCCGATTGCTGCATCGGAAAGGCCAGTTAAAAATACATAATATACTTTGTTATTTTCTTTAATTTAATCCATTTTTTAGAATTTATTAGACAAAATTTAACTTTTATTTTACCATGCCAATAAATATGATCATCACTGTATATGGCAAACGAAACTAGTAGTTTCCAAGATAAGAAATTTTACAAATAGTCACAAAGTGGGGGGTCACTTCTATAATGATGTGACGTCAAATGGGCACCCACTTTATGGCCACATTGCGGGTGGGCAATGAACAGATTTGGCCATAATTTTAAAGGAATTTTCGAGGGTGGAGTAATTCTTCATATTGACCCTATATGATGAAACAAACATTTAATGTAATAATAACAAACCAAAACACATCTTCTTTATAACATAAGTTTTTTATTCCGTTTTGTATAAAATAAACGAAGGTTTATGTATATATCAAAAATATAAACTGAACACTTTAGGATTGACATTTCCTATTTTCCAATGTAAGTAAGATTTTAATCAAATAATTTCTTATAAATTCTTCAAAGATGTGAGAAATTAAGCAGAAAGACAAAGAAATTCCATTTGAATTTATTGAAATAAAAAAGAAATTGAGTTTATTTTAAATTCAGAGGAAAAAAATTAAGATAAGTTTGCAAATGTCTTTAAAACAAGAAAATAAATAAAATTTTCCAGCGTACATTTTGAAATCAGAATAAAAGTTTAAATAATTTTATTTAAAACAAAATAAGAAAATATGAATTCTCTTTAGACAGATTTAAATTCCAGAATAAAATAAGAAAATCTAAATTTCCTTGAACAGATTTATAAAACATGATAGAAAGTTTGCAATAATTTTTTTTTTTACAAGAAAATAAATTTTTCCAGCAGACATTTTGAATTCAGAATAAAAGGTTTGGATTCAATTTTTTTTAAACAATAAAATAAGAAAATCTAAATTTCCTTGGACAGATTTATAAAACATGATAGAAAGTTTGCAATAATTTTTTTTTTTTACAAGAAAATAAATTTTTCCAGCAGACATTTTGAATTCAGAATAAAAGGTTTGGATTCAATTTTTTTTAAACAATAAAATAAGAAAATCTAAATTTCCTTGGACAGATTTATAAAACTAGATAGAAAGTTTGCAATAATTTTTTTTTTTACAAGAAAATAAATTTTTCCAGCAGACATTTTGAATTCAGAATAAAAGGTTTGGATTCAATTTTTTTTTAACAATAAAATAAGAAAATCTAAATTTTGAATTTTCCAATACATCGGTAAACACTGCATGTTTTTCGAGCTGAATAAACATGTTACACTGAATAAAAACACAAAAAATATATCCAGTTAGGTAGAAAAGTAATTTATCTTGCCTTTGATAACATTTATTTGTTCTATATTTGTTTTTTGACAACTTTTTCGAATCTATGTGTACAATAATACAAACCTACTTTAATAGTTTATTTTGGAAGTATATTCCATAAAGAAAATAAACCCACTTTAAAAATAGAAATTACGAGTTTTTATATTTTATTTGCAGTTTCATGTTAGGGGTGTCAAAAATTCCTACAAAAATTCTGATACTGCTTATGCGTGCAAAACAAACCCACATTGCAACATGTGGGTTTATTTTGCAACATTGTTGCATTAAATAAAGACACTAAAATATTATCCAGTTAGGTAGAAAAGTAACTTATCTTGCCTTTGATAACATTTATTTGCTATATTTTTGTTTTTAGACCACTTTCTTTTTAATCTATGTGTATAGACAGAGACAGTAATAATACAAACGTAGTAACTTTTACTTTATCGCCAAAACATTTTCGGCGATAAAGTGTAGAAATTACCTGAAAAATTAATGTTTTTTACTCAAATAAAGTTTAAAAAGTCAAAATAAAATTTAAATACAACTTTCTCATCAGTTACAGAAAGTAAAAAAATACGTGTAGTAAAAAAAATAAACTCACCATTATTCCAATAAAATTCTTTAAAGACAAGTAAATAAGTCTGATTAAAAGAATGCTTATGGTTTTTCTGTCCGACTTATAAATACCAAAGGGAGATAACTTATCGTCCTTTTTTTTGATGTTGGCGCGTTTACGCTATCGTACATGAAAACTGGGATCTTTTATTTTTGGATTTACACGGATTACGGAATAACGAGCATATGAAATGTAATTTTTTTTTTTAATATCTTAAAGAAATACCTGAATTTTTTATTTATTATACTATAAATCTGCATTATGGGGTATCGTCTTTTTTTTTTTATATCGAAAAAAAGGAAACCAGGAATTAAATATAAAAATATACACTGACCGAAAAATATTGACTGGAAAATTCTAAACAAAAATTAAGCTTCCACTTAAAAAACAAAAAACAAAAAAAAACACGTGGTAATCGAAAAAAGAAGGATTTACATTTTGGACTTTACCGGTAAATTTACAGATAAGTGTTCTTTTTTTTTGTTTTAAATTTGAGTATTTTATTTATTGATGTTTTATCTTCAATTTGTGATATATAAAACGTGTCAACCAAAATTAATTATTAAAATTCTCATAGACATTTCAAAATGGGGGGGTGAATTTATAAAACAACGTTTGTCTAAAATATTATATTCAGTTTATCGGAAAGAGCATAAAATTTTACATTCACCCTGAAAAAAACGTAACAATTGAACGAATAGGAAAATTTTGATAGATTTTTAAAGTTTAAGAATTGAAAAATATTCATCTCATAAAAATCAATTGATTTCACTACGTAACAAAATGGCTGCCTGAGCGCACGCACGCACTTTGTAAACACTGTTTTTTAAAAAATGAAAAATAATATTTCTATTATTTTTTAAACAACTTAAATAGTTTATTTTGGAAGTATATTCTACAAAGAAAATAAATAACCCACTTTAGAAAGAGAAATTACGAGTTTTCTATATTTTATTCGCAGTTTTCTGTTAGAGGTGTCAAAAATTCCCAAAAAATTCTGATACACCTATTAAGGCCTGTCTCACGTTCGTATATAACAAAATATTTTTTTTGTAGATTTGTGTGCTAAAAACGAATCGCAAAAAAAATAGTTTTCATGATATGAAGAAATTACTTTTTTCAAAAAGTGGGTGATCACTTTTCCATGTAAATTTAACTTAAAATGAGCACCACTTTCTGGCCACCTGAGAGAGGGGTATTTTTTTGAGTGTTTATTGGCTAAAAAGTTTTTTTGATTTCTTTTTCTGTTTTCATCTTTCAATAAAGACACGAGGAAATTAAAAAATAAAGAAAAATTGGTATTAAGGCTCGTCTCACATTCGTATAGAAAAAAAGTTTTTTGTAGTGTTTGGTGTGCTTTAAAAGAATAACCCTAACCCATCGCAAATTTACCGTTTGTATAGTATTAACCCTTTAACTCTGAGACTATTTTCCATTTCACAGCCTAGCCTTCGTTTATGCTAACCCTAACACCTCCAAACACCCGGGCAATGCCGGGCACCCAGGCTAGTATATATATATAAAGTTTTATCTATATATATAAAAGCGAAAATGTTTGTGTGTGTGCATTTTCGTGTATGTCCAAGAAAGGCTTTTTTTCCGAGAACCAATCGGTCGCCTCACAACTTCTTAAAACTTTTTATATCACGCCTAAATGATAATATCTACGAGTTAACAACCGGGGTCGCCTGTCTATTTAATTTGTCCGACTTTGAAAAGATAAATATTCAACAATTTTCGATTGCTGCATGTGCATTAAGCTTTTTCGCATAAAAAAGAAGCGAACAGACTCGCGGTAAATAAAACACTGTCCCGCACTCAAAGTTGACGTCATTAACTCGTCAAAAACGGGCACCTGCCGAGCACGTTTTTTTTCATACTTTATTATTTTCCAACTGCGCGTCAAGCTTCGTTTTTTTTTTTTTTTTAAACAACCAACGATTTTTGTTTTCATTTACCCACAAACACACACACCTACAAACACCCAGGCAATGCCGGGTACCCCCGCTAGACTAACAATAAAGATAAATCATTATTTTATATGCTTGTGGCATGTCAATATGCGAGGGAAGGAGTAAGTCATTAAATGATTATCATTATTTTTTTTTTTTATTCAATTTTTACCCCAAACAAGGCACAGTGCCACTTTGAAGTAGGAGGCTACTATCGGGGACATAAGTTGCAGGGGTACTATGTAGGGAGTTTAGCAGCAAGATGTCTGCTCACATTACACTTGAACTTCTGCATGTTAGTACAGTTGGGAAAGCAGAATCCCAAAAGTTCTGGGGAAGAAACTACTGGGGTAGAAGGCTTTCTTACACCTAGGGATTTATACTGTGAAGGGGTGGGATTTTGCTGCTTCTCGGGTTTGTCGGGAGTATTTACATTGAGGGAGGTACAAGTGCTTATTGTTTGTCAAACAAGACGTTCATAATTCTTGGAAATAGTTTCTTAGAAACTGCCTGCCTACTACAATTTTTGTTTTTCTCCACACACACACCTCTGGGCAACGCCGGGCATCCCTGCTAGTTTCGGAAAAAAGAAAAAAGATTTTTTTTACCTTTTCATTTATTTGTTTTCTCTGTTGCTCATTTTCAAGATTTTTTTTCAGCTCGCTCGTCAAATTTGGCCGTTTCCCTTGCAAGGTCTTGATTCTCTGGGCAATTTGTAATGTGCTGTTTAACTTGGGCTCCCCAAAGAGGCTCGTTGACTCTCTGTCGACAGCGTTGACAGATAACGACGATGTACTAGAAATGATTGGATCTGCATCGGTGCCCACTGTTCCCGACCGAAAAAAATGGTTCTCTTTGCCGGCGATACTTTTCGCCATCTTTCTCTTTTGCGTAGCAACCTTTTCGTCTCTCGACAGGCTTTCAAAATAGACACCTTTCGGATCAATTGTCTTTGTTAGAATTTCAGATGAGGGGATTCTATCCTTGGGACGATTCTGTGACCCCTTTTCAGATGCGACAAAAGTGTTATCCGTTTGCAGCTCGTCTTCGGTAGGAAAATCCGAGATCGAAGTTGATGTCGACAATGACTGGGTTTGGTTCTTTTCTCGGATCACCTCGACTGATAATAGCCGCGGAGAAAGTGAATCGACACTGTCTTCCAGGAACATACAGTTGGACGAATTCGGAGACGAAACATCGGGAAACATGCGCTCAGCGATGCTTAAGCTGTTATTGTTTGTATTCTCTCGTGCAATTTCACAGTCTTCGGAGAAATCCTCGGCAATCATCACCTTCGATATCGCATCATCTATGGATTCTGATGATGAACCTGCGGATTCTTGGAAGCGGACTCTGTGTCGTACCTTGGGATTTGCGCCGTGCGGACGGAGGAGGCTCCTGGCTGGTTTGTTTTGTTTCAGCGGGGTCAGGTGGAGGTCAGGATCAGGTTCCGAACTGATCGAGTTAATCAGAGTTGGTTTCGGTGGTTGCCTCATGAGGGGCTCCTCATCAGAGCTCCTATATTCAAAGGAAGCAGGAGGGGGCCTGCATTCAGTGTTAAACATTTCCAGTTTACTGTCCGCGAAGCCTCTGACATTGGAATCGGACATTCCCCAAAATGAATATTCCTAGTGATTCAAGTCTGAAAAAAAAAAAAAATAAAAATAATGAAGTCAAATTTAGAGTTTTGGGTGTTTGTTTGCATTGGTGATCTTTTAGACGAACGCATTTCAGGTGAAAACATCATTACGTAATTCAGTGTTATTGCGAAATTACTATAAACTAGCGTGACCTGTGGAAATTCCACAGGGCGACTCATTCATATGTAATATATTGATGTTGGCATTCTGTAGATGTTCAGTGTAAATGGAGACGCTCTGATATTATTGTAGCTCTTTTGTTAAAACTGCAAAAGTATTTATCTAAGCTAGCAGGAACTCGATTTTTATATATTTTAAAGTTGCGATTTCAAAAATAAAAAATATATCTATATGACTCGGGTTCATCAGCTTGAATCGAAACAGAATCCCAAACTTATTAAAATATAAAATTTTAGTTCCTTCAGCAGAAATCGAAACCAAAACCAAAACTTATGAAGAATTCTCGATAGAATTATTCATAAAAAAAAAATAGATTACTAACACGCCATCAGCTATAATCGAAACCCAGACTTATGAAGAATTTTTTTTTTTTTTAATCACATTTTCACCCCAAACAAGGCACATTGCCACTTTGGTGTAGGGGGTTACTACTATCAGGGGCAACAACTACTGGGGTACTATGTAGGGATTTGAGCAGTAAGATGTTGGTTCACATTAAACTTGAACTTCTGCATGTCAGTACAGTTGGGGAAGCAGGAACTTGGAATGGAATTCCAGAGTCTAGCGGTTCTGGGGAAGAAACTACTGGAGTAGAAAGATCTTTTACATCTAGGGATCTCTATAGTGTGGGGTGAGATTTAGCTGCCTGTCGAGTTTGTCGAGGGTGTTCACGTCGTGGGGGCACAAGTGTTTGCAGCTTGTCAGAGCATTCACCACTAAAATACTTGTAGAACAGGCATAGGAATGCAACATTTCGTCGATGGGACAGAGGCTGAAGCTTAGATGCCAGTTCAGGGCCTATCAGATTGGCGACTCTCTTTTGAACCCTGTCACGGAGCGAGAGACTAGTAGCAGATGCACCAGCCCAAATATGACAGCAATACTCCATACATGGGCGAATGGTGGCCTTATAGAGGTACAGGATACTTTTGGGTGTTAGTAGTTTTCTAGCACAGTAGAGAGAGCCCACCTTCCTTGCAGCGACCCTGGCAATGCTTTCAATGTAATTGTTCGAACTCATGTTTCCTGTGAACATTAGGCCAAGGAGTTTAAAAAATGTACTCTCAGATAAAGAGTCGTTGGCCATTGCTATTGGTGGTAGAGAAGGTTTCTTGTAATTATTGAATGGAACTAGTTTAGTCTTGGCGGCATTGAACGTGACCATCCATTTTTGTCCCCATTCCACTACTGATTGGAGGTCATCCTCTAGTGTTTCTGCCATTTCATTAGATATATGTTCATTTGTTTTCCTGTCGTGCCTGCTATAGAGTGTGGTGTCATCAGCATATATACCCATCTCAGAGGCAATTTTGTCGGGGAGGTCATTTATGAATATCAGGAACAATAGAGGTCCAAGGATAGACCCCTGGGGCACTCCTGCATTTATATCATATTGTTTAGATGTACGACCGTTTAGGACAACCTGGATTTTTCTCTTATCTAAGAAGGATTTAATTATGTTAAGTATTCTACCAGTGATACCGTATGATCTAATCTTCCTGAGGAGACCCTCATGCCATACCCTGTCAAAAGCCTTAGATATATCTAGAGCTACTGCTCTGTCCTCCCCCGCTTTGTCCAGTGAATTCTTGATGAATAAAATAAAAATAAATAAGTTAAATTAATTTAGAGTTTTGGGTGTTTGTTCATTGGTGGTCTTTTAGACGAATGCATTTCAGGTGAAAACATTATTACATACTTACTTGTCATGGTGAAATTATTATAATTTAAAAAAATATATATATAAAAAATGATCCAGTAAATATTGTGCTAGAAATATTTAAAAAAAAAAGAATGCCACAATTAAATTTCCAAATATCCGGTTTAAAGAAAGTGGACCCTTAATTTAAGTCATATTAATGGGGGGAGGGATGCACCCAGCTTTGTCCGGTCGTAAAATACGCTTGAATATGCTACTGAAAATCTCCAGATACTAATGGTTTCGAAACAATTTGCAGTAAATCTACATAAATATGCCGCAATACTTTAAAAATATTATTACGTACTTCAGTGTCATTGCAAAATTAATATAAAATAGTGGGACCTGTGGAAAGTCCACAGGAGACTGATTCAGATGTAATATATTTCACAGTCGGATTTCAGCGCGATTTGCTAGATCTGTGTTGGTTAATAGAATTTCTTGTGTGCGGGGTGTTTGCGCAGTTGGCAGAGTGCTTGCCTCACACACACACACACACACACAGAACGGCCGGTAAAGGGCATTTCTCATCCACAGAACAGGGGTCGATAACTTATCTCAGTCATCTCATGGCATTGTCATGCAAAAGTGCCAACCAATTATACACACACACACACACACGCAGCGCAACCCGGATAGATATATACGGATTTCTCTTATGTCCGGGTTTGGTCTATTTTATATACATCAACACAGACTCTAATTTGAGACCGTAGAAAATATATCCGGGTGACACTGTATGTGTGTAGGTGTGTATATATACATGGAGTTTTCAGATAAAAAAAACAACGGTTTCTACTTATTTTTTTTGTCAATTCTAATAAGTATCAATGTTAGCTTCCAAATTATGCAGCCGAAAATTACCTGAATATTATTATTAAAAAAAAAATAAAGGCACTTGTACAGTTTAATCAACACATTAAAAAATGGAAATATCGAAAAAAGGTTATATTGTACATATCCGTAATGGAACGAAGTTCTCTGAAAAAAAAAAATTCACTTAATTTGATCGAGTATTTTTTTTTTACAGCGGAAAACACATTTTTATGACACCACGTTGAAGGTAGACGTCTTTGAATTTTTTGAACACGTCACGGGGAGATAACTCCGTTTAAAGCGCCGACACTCCCTCCCCATCTTTAATACTAGCTTTTATTCCTAAAAATCGAACCTTTTGCTCGGTATCATAACAAATTGTTTTATCGCTGTAAAAAAAACAAACTACTTGACGAAATTAAGTGAAATTTTTTTTCGGAGAACTTTGTTCCATAACGGATACATACAATATAACTTTTATCGATGTTTTCATTTTTTTTTTAATGTCTTGATTAAACTGTACAAGCACCAAAAAAAAAAAAAAGGGTCCTAATGCAGAGTGATCCGCGCTATTTTTTAAATCGTATTTCCACGTTTAATTAAAGTTTTATAAGTTTTTTTTTATTCAATTGTAAGGTTAAAGTACAGAATAGGTACACGCCTCCCCATGTAAAGAATGGCTTTTTAAATAATAACGTTATTATTTCAGCACGGATCACTTTCTGCATGAGTACCCCAAAAAAAGTTTAATCGTCTTAGCAGGTGAAAAATTGCCGCCATCTTCTTGAAATCAAAACGGAAAATGACCTCCCTTTTGAACTCTCGGAACTTTTGACTCTTTTGTCTCCCGATTTTTCGTCTGCTAAAATTTTAATCACGGGATTACGACAATAAAATAAACCATTCAAAGTATCGTTTGTTCTGGATTTAGCTGAATACGATATTAAAAATCACTTTATTGCTACTTATGCACTTAGGTTACCGGGTGTTGGTTGGTTGGTTGTTTTTGTTTTACGACATATCAACCCTTTTCGGGTTATTTAATGTCAAATCCAAAGATTTTGAAGAAAAATTTTTTAATAGAATATATTTGTTGTTTTCACGTCAGTTTCTATTTAACCCATAGTTGGGACCCTAACAGGTACTACCACTCCGGGTCAGAGTGGACCTGGGAGCAATGGTAATTAAAGGGTGGCTCCACACTCCCCAAAGCCCACAAGCTGGGGCCTCACCACTGGATATAGTTTAAGGTCATATCTAGGACCCCCATTGAGGGACTTTTAACCTCTGCAGGGGGGCAGTCGGTGTATTCTAATGTCCCACCGACAGGGCCAGGTTACCGGGTGTATTGTAACTATTCTGTACTTTCACCTAACAATTTAATAAACAAAAAGGGGTTTGTATTACTGTACACATAGATTCGAAAAAGTTGTCAAAAAACAAATATATAACAAATAAATGTTATCAAAGGCAAGATAAGTTACTTTTCCACCAAAATGGATATATTTTTCGTGTTTTTATTCAATGTAACATGTTTATTCAGCTCGAAAAACATACAGTGTTTACCGATGTATTGGAAAATTCAAGATGGCGTCTGACTCCCTCTTTAACACGGTAAGTTTGGGGAAAGATGTTATAAATAAAAAACTGGATAAAATACTGTTAAAAACTCGCTCAATATATGTTACCGTGACATAGGTTGACATATATTCGGCGGGTTTTTAATAGTATTTTGTATAGTTGTTTATTTATAACACCTTTCCCCAAACTTACCGTGTTAAAGAGGGAGTCAGACGCCATTTTGAATTTTCCAATACATCGGTAAACACTGTATGTTTTTCGAGCTGAATAAACATGTTACATTGAATAAAAACACGAAAAATATATCCAGTTTGGTAGAAAAGTAACTTATCTTGCGTTTGATAACATTTATTTGGTATATATTTGTTTTTTGACAACTTTTTCGAATCTATATGTACAGTAATACAAACCCACAAAAAGATATCGTAAAACTTGAAGGACCTGAACTCTCCTGTGTCTTACGATCTATTTCATAAAATTCTTTTTTTTTTCTTTAATAAATAATTATCTACCTTATCGATTTTCGTAATTTTTGGATATAATCATCTTAAAAATACGAGGAATGTGTAGATTCCATTGTTTGCATGTGAAATTTAGATTTACGAAATTTCGTCCCAATAGTGTAGAAGCGTCACACACACACACATATAATATATATATATATATATATATATATATATATATATATATATATATTACAATTGTTTTAATACTTACGAAAGTAAACGAAAATCACGATTCTCGGTTGTCTAATAACGTTTTAATAACATCCATCTTAAAGCTGAAAAGTTCAAGATAACCCAACAATTTAAAAGAGTTTTTTTTTTTTTTATCTAATATTTAATTTTTTTTACCCACTTACTTTTCAAATTAAAAACAATTTTTCGGACATTTTTTTTTCTAAAAAAAGAAATTCTTCACCAAAAACAAAACTGATTTGTTTTGAAAAAAAATAAGAAAATAAAAAAAAACCGTCAAAACGTGTCGCGAAGGAAGTTGGCGGTGTGCAGCTACATTTTTACCCGGTGTAAAACAAAAAACAGTCACCCGTTTAAATTTGTTCCGGATAACTATGAGAATTTTTTTAAATTATTAAAAACACGGGGTTTGTATTACTGTACACATAGATTCGAAAAAGTTGTCAAAAAACAAATATATACCAAATAAATGTTATCAAACGCAAGATAAATTACTTTTCTACCAAACTGGATATATTTTTTGTGTTTTTATTCAATGTAACATGTTTATTCAGCTCGAAAAACATGCAGTATTTACTGATGTATTGGAAAAATTCCAAATGGCGCCCGACTCTCTCTTTAACATGGGAAGTTTGGGAAAAGGTGTTATAAATAATAAACTAGACAAAATACTATTTAAAAAACACCGAATGTATATCACCTTATGTCACGGTAACATATATTGAACGAATTTCTAACAGTATTTTGTCTAGTTTATTATTTATAACACCTTTTCCTGAACTTACCATGTTAAAGAGAGAGTCGGGCGCCATTTTGAATTTTCCAATACATCGGTAAACACTGTATTGTTTTCGAGCTGAATAAACATGTTATATTGAATAAAAACACAAAAAATATATCCAGTTTGGTAGAAAAGTAAATTATCTTGCCTTTGATAACATTTATTTGTTATATATTTGTTTTTTGACAACTTTTTCGAATCTATGTGTACAGTAATACAAAACCAAAACACGATTTCTAACCCCCCCCCTTTTTTAATGTGTTCACCAGTAGGCACATCCGGCGTTTCCCAAAATGAATGAGGAGACTGGTGTGCTCCTAGCCCCAAACGTCATGAAAAAAAAAAAAAAACACAACCAAGGTGAGATTAATATTCAAAACAATCCAAATAATACAAAAATATAAACCAATCCACATCTGTAAAAAAAATATACAACCATCAAGTTTAATAAAGTAAGGAAGTATCACGCGCGCGAGCGCACGCACATGTACACATACATACATACATACATACATACACATATACGAGTACACACACGTACACACTCATACCTACACACACATACACACACACACAAACGCACTCACAAGTACGCATACATACACACACGTCACAAACACACGCACACACACACACGCACACGTACACGAAAACACCCATACACACACAGGTACACAAACACATACACGTGAAGAGGTACACAAACACATACACACATGCTTAGATACACACTCACAAGTACACACACACGCACATGTACACACGCACGCGTACACACACATACAGGTACACACGCTCACGGTACACACAGAGGTACACACACACATACACGCACATGTACACATGCACAGGTACACACACGCGCACACTCACTAATGTACACACACACATACAGGTACACACGCACACAGGTACACACATACACACACTCACAGATACACACACACATACACACAGACAGGTACACACACACATACAGGTTCAAACGCACACACGTACACACACACACACTCACAGGTACACACAGAGGTACACACACACATACACACACATGTACACACACGTACCCACTCACTAATGTACACACACACATAGAGGTACACATGCACACAGTACACACACACACACACTCACTCACTCACAGGTACACATATACACACACTCACAGGTATACACACACACATATACACAGACAGGTACACGCACACAGGTACGCACGCACACTCATAGGTACATACATACACACGCGTGCACAAGCACACACACACGCATAAGCACATATACACACAAACAAAAAACGTTACTTATCGAAACATGTGGTGAAATAATTTATATTGTAAAAAAAAAAAAAACAGTGAAATAGAAATATTTTTAACACAAAAATATAACATGCGATGATATTGTCATTTTTCTTAATCATTACAGTAAGTGTAAGAAAAGTTGATTTTTTTTCAGCTAATTCATTAAAATAGAGTTACCTCCCTTTGAAACATGAGCTAAGCTTCCGAATTGCCTAAAAGTCCTAAGAATCTTAACAGTCATTTTATAATATTTAGAAAAATAACATTCATTGAAGATTAGTATCATTCTTCCGAAAATTAAAAAAAAAAAAAAAAAAAATCTGGCAAGTTAAAGAACACTTATGCTTGAATTTGTTTACATTGGACTTGAAAAGAGAATGTTATATTCAGCCAGGAAGTAGCCTCAATCCACAGACGGATGTTCTAGGAAAGAAACTTTTGTATTATTTAACTTTAAGGCCCATCTCACGTTCGTATATAAAAAAATATTATCACCCGTGATATAGAATTGTATTGTTTAATATTTGGAAAAGTACTTGTTTTCCGTCTAATTTTAAATTTTCTCCAATACTGCACTGTGACAAGGCAGTTTGGTACGCGAGTGCACATTCACAGCCTTTGTTTATGCTTGCGCGTAGCATAAACGAAGGCTAGGCTGTGAAATGGAAAATAGTCCCAGAGTTAAAGGGTTAATACCATACAAACGGTAAATTTGCGACGGAAACGGTTACTATATTGTTTTAAAGCACACCGAAAACTACAAAAAACTATTTTTTTTCTATACGAATGTGAGACGAGCCTTAATACCAATTTTTCTTTTTTAATTTCCTCGTGTCTTTATTGAAAGATGAAAACAGAAAAAGAAATCGAAAAAAAACTTTTTAGCCAATAAACACTCAAAAAAATACCCCCCGCTCTCAGGTGGCCAGAAAGTGGTGCTCATTTTAAGTTAAATTTACATGGAAAAGTGATCACCCACTTTTTGAAAAAAGTAATTTCTTCATATCATGAAAACTATTTTTTTGTGACAAAAACGGTTTTCAGATTCGTTTTTAGCACACAAATCTACAAAAAAATATATATATTTTGTTATATACGAACGTGAGACGGGCCTTAATGTAAAATTTTACCGAAACTTTGCCTCTGGAAGTTCCGCTTAGTTCTGGGTACACAGAGATAGAAAGGAAATTTATTGATAGTGGTTGTAGGTAGACGAGTTTGTGTTGTAAAAGGGGAACCGTACGTTGAAGCTCAAACGGCACCTGCCGTTGTAAGAGCTAGTTTTTAAGTCTACACAATCTGCGATTTTCACAGCGAGATTTTGAACAAGGGAAGTAATTCGCACTCCAGTTTATCCCGAGTTATTTCCCTTTGACCATAAACTCAAAGCAAGTTTCGGCTATGGTCAAGTATCTATCTTTTTTTTTTTTTACATGGAGGTCACCCACTTATCAAAGTCCAAAGCCACTCGGGGATAAGGGTTATTGTGTCTACAGTAATCAATGGGATAGTGCTGTAGTATTCGTTAATATTGGAGATTTGATAAAGTGTCATTACTTAAGGGGGCAGTTCGTCAGGAATTTGTTTGCGTTGGACTTGAAGTCCGGAGGTAAACAGACAAACGGAAGAGAGTTCCACAGACGTGCAGTAGTTCTAAGAAAGAAGCTTTGTTCATTGAATCTACGTTTTGATTTAGGCACAGATAAAGAGTGGGGAAAATTATTGACAGTGGTTTCAGCTAGACGGGTGTTTATCATGAAAGATTGGCGAGGGGGGGACTAGAGATTAGAGCTCAGACGAGCACTTGCCATGGAAATAACGATAAAACAAAGATGGGCTCGCAACGTCTCTTCTTTGGGAGAGAGGTGGCAGGGAAGAGAAAAAGGCATCCCCACTAAGCCACGAAGTCTATGATTTTATGTTCAAATGAACAGCTACAGCAGGAATTGGAATACATCCTACTAAAGTCTGATTGTTACAGCTAATTAATTTCAGAAATACTGACCGTCAAGATACTTTAGATGAACAATATGCAATAAAATTCTGTTTCAAACTTGAAAAAAAAAATGCCAAAGAAACATGTCGAATGCATCAGACTGCTTTTTGAACCATATTGGATGAATTGTCGAGCATCTGTTTTTAAGTGGCATAAGAGATTCAAGGAAGACAAGGAGTCTGTGAGGGATGATGAGGGGTGTGGGAGGAGTAAAGAAGTCAGAACATCAGAGTTGATTGGCTAAATAAATTTTTCGCAGTGGTTTCAGCTAGACGGGTGTTTATTGTGAAAGATTGGTGAGGGGAGACTAGAGATTAGAGCTTAGACGAGCACTTGCCATGGAAATAACGATAAAACAAAGATAGGCTCGCAACGTCTCTTCAGGTTGCAGGGAAGAGAAAAAGGCATCCCCCACTAAGCCACGAAGTCTATCAAGAGTTTCTGTCCATGGACATCCAGTCGGTTTGTGTGTCACGCTTGAAAGATGCCTTTAATAAGTTTCCAGACTTTTTTTGTACAGGCATTTAAAATTGTCATAGGCTCATGAAAATTCAGTATGTTATTGCTATACATCTTATGAGATGACTGACCAATTTTTATGATTTTATGTTCAAATGAACAGCTACAGCAGGAATTGGAATACAGCCTGCTAAAGTCTGGTTGTTACAGCTAATTAATTTCAGAAATACTGATCGTCAAGATACTTTAGAGAAGATAACCATATTGTAATCAGCTGGAAAGCAGGAAAACGGAAGACAATTCCATAGGCGTGCAGTTCTAAGAACGAAGCTTTGTTCATGGAATCCACGCTTGAAGACAATCAGATTGTAGTTAGCTAGAAAGCAGGAAAACGGAAGACCCAAAGGTTTAGGCACAGATAAAGAGTGGGGGAAATTATTGATAGTGTTTTCCGCTAGACAGGTGTTTCTTGTGAAAGTTTGAAATAGAAATACCGTAGGTGTTAAACATGATGTTAAATTCCTTTAAAAAAAAAAAAAATAAAGTAAAAAATAAACGGAAAGAAACTGAGACATGTGCATGCGAGTATTATGTTTTTCCTAAACAGTTCACTTTTTGTGAGTAAAAAAAAAAATGAGAGTTCAGATTGAAACAAAACCTAAAGACAGTGAATCAAGTATGATAACCATTAGACCAGCTTGACACGAGCTTTAAAAAATGTTTTCAAACCTACTTATTCTTAACATAATTAATCTGTCACGTGAACGATTCACGCATGTGCATTCTGTGAAAGAGTTGAGAAACAGATAAAAATCTGACGACCCCCCCTTCACATTCCAATTTTTCAATTTTGACCTCTTAGCAGCACTTTTTTCTGGATGAAAAAGTTTTCCACGTGTCTGAATACCCTCTATACCAAATTTCTAGTCTGTGGATCAAAAATTCGTCGAGTATATAGGCTGAGAATTGTCTCCCCACACCTATTCTCACTTTTATAGACAGATAGATAACTAGCTACGATAATATTAGTATCTCTCTCTCCTAAATCCATTCTGTCTTAATAAAACCATATATGAAAACTCCCAGCATACGTCTCCTTGTGTCTTTTTTTTATTTTGTTATTGAAAATGTGATACTAATTTTAATCTTTAATTTTAATCTTTTTTAAAGGCAGCTTGTAAAGTCGACTTGCATCCGAACAAGGATCTCTATTCCGGCCTCGTCAGTTTAGACGTGACAAACTTTGAACTCGAAGAAGCCGCCATTACACAAAGACAGACAAAAGTGAAACCGGTCAAGAAAAAGGTAAGCAGGAGGATTCCGTTCTTTAAAATCTCTTTCAAATTCCTTGGATTTGGAATGGACACTCACGCACAAACGGCTTGAATTCTTTTATTGGTGTCTGTTTGTAATTACGTCTTGGAAGGGAGGGGGTTGCACAATCCTGCGTCACTAGGACCAATTAGTGTGACCAGGCCAGGAGAGTTGTGTTGTCAATGTTGGAACAAGGGGGCTCAGTGGTGATGGCACGATTCAAAAATTATCCATGTTTCTGATACAATTATCGATTCCATCTTAAATAAAAAAAAAAATTTCCTGTCCTTTTCTCTCTTACTTTCCCTTTCTATTCTGCTCTAACCAAGTATGCCGACCTGTTCCGCAAATCTCAAAACCTCAACATGAAACATCTCCACAAAAACAACTCGAATAAACCTAGAACCCCTTCTTCCAACATAGACCCCTACTACCATGTCTCCTTCTCCTTCTCCAACATCAGGGGTCTAGGTTCAAACCTTCCAGAGGTTGAAACCCAATTACAGCAGACGACACCGGATATATTCTTTCTAAGCGAAACTGGAATAGGGCCAACCACTTCCCTAGATGAGTTCATAATTAACGGATACTCTAACTTAACATCTAAAGCCAAGTACGTCCAAGGATGGAATACTGCTGCCATATCTGGGCAGGAGCTGCTAAAAATAGCCTATCCTGCCTTGACAGAGTACAAAATAGACTTTGTAGTTTAGTGGGGGATGCCCTTTTCTCTTCCCTGCCACCTCTCTCTCACAGAAGAGACGTTGCGAGCCTGTTTTTGTTTTATCATCATTTCCATGGCAAGTGCTCGTCTGAGCTCCAAGTGTGGAAGTCTCTTCCGATTGCCTGTTTCCCACCTGACTACAACTTGGATGTCTTCAAGTCCAACATAAACAAATTCCTGACACCGCCCCCTTAAGTAAGACACTCTATCTAAACCCCCAATACTAATGATTACTACAATACTATCTCATTGATTACTGTACACGCAATAACCCTTATCCCTGAATGGCTTCTGGGCCTTGATAAGTGGTGACCTCCATGTAAAAAAAAAAAAAAATCTTGTTAATCTTTCCTAGGCATGGCCCCAAATA
>NC_136527.1:3704040-3756540 GCF_053919585.1 Euprymna scolopes
ATGGTCGGATCCTTCTATCGATCCAGTAGATATCTCACTGCTGATGCAATTCTTTATCTATATAAGAGCCAGATACGTCCAAGGATGGAGTACTGTTGCCACATATGGGCAGGAGCTGCTAGAAAAGCCTTGTCCTGCCTTGATACGGTTCAAAATAGACTTCGTGGCCTGGTGGGAGATGTGCTTTTCTCTTCGCTGCAACCTATGTCTCACAGAAGAGATGTTGCGAGTTTGTCTCTGCTTTATCGTTATTTTCATGGAAAGTGTTCAACTGAGCTTCAATCTATGGTCCCCCCTCGCCAAACTTTCAGAAGAAACACTCGACTAGCTGAAAACATTATCAATAATTTTCCCCACTCTTTATCTGTGCCTAAACCTAAACATAGATTCCATGATCAAAGCTTCTTTCTTAGAACTGCACGCCTGTGGAATTGTCTTCCGTTTTCCTGTTTTCCAGCTTTCTATAATATGGTTGTCTTCAAGTCCAACGTGAACAAATTTCTGATGAGCCGTTCCACTTAAGTTAACAAATTTACCGAACTTCCATTACTATCGATTACTATATTGTCCTTTTGACTACTCTACACTCTTTAACCCTTATCCTTGAGTGGCCTATCGGCCTTGATAAGTGGTGACGTTTATGTAAAAAAAAAAAATGCGTTTGGTCTAGGAATCACTAACGAACATGTGGAACAATGGTGGTTCAAGATTGGTCAATATGTAGGGACCAATTCTCCTCCATAACACCGCTCGTCCGCATGTTGCTCAACTGACCTTGCAGAAACTGAGACGTCCGGTGAATATGACGGATGAGGCAGAGTCTGGTAGCCCAATAACGAATTGGGCTACCAGACTCTGCCTCATCCGTCATATTCACCGGACGTCTCACCCACTGATTATCACTTTTTCAAGCAGCTCGACAACTTCCTATGCAAAAATGCTTCAAAAGCCGAGATGATGCCAAATCAGCCTTCAATGACGCTTCCAGAACTCTGGATTTCTATGCTAATGGGATAAATATACTTGTTTCTCGTTGACAAAAATGTGTTGATTCTGATGGTTTTTATTTTGATTAATAAAGTTTATTATGAAAGGAGTTATGATCATTTGAAATTGAATGCCAAAATAAATTAAACATACATATACATAAATTGTCACATATATATATATATATATATATATATATATATATATATATAAACTAACAGAATTTAAAAAAAAAAATCACAGTTAACTACACTTAAGTTTAAAATAGGTCAGATCACTAGATATCTACACTTCCCGCTAAAAAAGCACACATAAAGGAAGGGGTGAATACAAGGTAAACTGGGTCTTTGTCCTGTAAGTGCCTGCTCATTGGCTGATTAGGACGAGAGTGGTGGCAACTAGGAAGCTGATTGGCTAACTAAAAACGCAATAGAATGGTGTATATAAAAACGCGAGACAACCACAACTCTTCGCATAAGCCTGACGCATCCATCTTCTTCTATAATATAAAGCTGAACGTCTGTGTGTGTGTCTGGTCACGAATAGGCTCCTATATGGTTGACTATTATAGAAAACTGATCACATATAATGATAGAAGATGTATCGAGACACAGGAATGGGTATGTTTGATCTAGCATAATGATGATTCATTAAAATTGTGGGGTCTGCGTACGTGCCTGGTCCACAAAGTATGGAAATAAAAAATTAAAAAATTAAAAAAAAAACGTTTACAAGTGTTTTTGATATAGATGTACATAAGAATACTTTGATAAGTATGTTTTAACTTAAATAGGGATGGTATAATAAAATTGAGGGGTCTGCGTGTGTTCCTGGCATCCATAGAATGGAAATAGGCACACACTTTAACAAAAACTTTTCATATCTATCTGCGTAAGTATACTTTGATAATTATGTTTCAGTTTGAAGAAATATCGTATAATAAAATTATGGGGTGTTCATTCGCACTTGACCTCCATAGAATGGAAATATGTCACAAAGTTTAACAAGGTGTTTTTTTAATATAGATCCACAGAATATTGTGATAAGTGTTTCAGTGTGAACAGGTATGGTATAATAAATTATGGTGTTTATCTATTTTATTTTTACTTTCATCATATTTTGCTTTGGTTTTGATACCCCCAAATTCGAAGCTATCTCTTTACAACCCTTCCTTTTCATAACCTATCATACTTTCATAAATCAGAGTCCATTTTCTGTAGGCTGTTTTGGAATCCAGTCAACGACGGGTACTTTTGCTAATATATATATATATATATATATTAGACATATATATATGTATATTATATTATTTATATATATATATATATATATATATATATATATATATATATATATATATATATATTTTATAAAGCTCCCCTCTTTGGTAGAGCACTCTTGTAAATTATCTTACTCGCTACTTAATTTAGCTGAAATAATGCGAAGCTCGCGATTTGTTTACAAACAAACGTTTGAGCCCTCTACGAGTAGCAGACGAATGTTTATTTAAATAATCGTTCTGACAAGTTAATTTCGGCCACCGATTCCGTAGTCAAGGGGATAGGACTGCCGACTGTCATCACGACGGTTCTAGGTTCGATCCTCGGCTTGGGAGAGGTGTTAGTCTAGCGGCACTGATGAGTTGTGATACAACGAAACAGGTCTGTATGTCGATGACTAAAATATATTTTATATATATATATATACAAATTAAGGGACAAAATTTTAAAACCTAATATTTGTTAGAAATAACAACTGTGAAAAGCTAAAATTTTGACAACTAGTAATCGTTATCATTCATAATAACATATTACAATTTGAAGGTTGGTTGGGAGTGTCTATTCCGAAAGTCGTTCTTAACATGAGGAGGTCGGGGGTGTTTATATCCGCAAGTCGTTCTTAACATTTTTTTTTTATAAACAAATTTGTACTAATATACTAGTAATTAATAATACTTAGTAATTAAATTCTTTTACAATAATTCCAATGCATTTTCGATTTTTTTGGAAATCTAATTAATTTTTTTTTTAATTTGAAAATAAAGTAAAATACTTCACTATAGTGAAATCGAATTGTCTTACTTAACTTTTAAAAAATTTAACTTAATAAAAATAATTATTTTTATTTTTTCTATACTAATATTTTAATTATTAAATACTTAATAATTAAATTCTTTGACAATAATTTCAACTTTTAGATTCTAGCAATATTTTATAATAATAACAGGAGATCTAATTATTTTTTTAAATTTTCAAATAAACTAAACTATTTCACTTTTTATACCAATCAAATTGTGTTACTTAAATATGACTTTAACTTTTTAAAAAATTCTTTTAAAATAATTATTTTTATATTTCAATATCGTTTCATTAATATCATTTCTAATTATCTTTATTTATTTGTCATTTTATTTATAAAATTACGCGGGAGTGATTCAATAAAATGAACTGAAGATCTCTGAAAAAAAATTTCACTTAATTTGATCGGGAGTGATTCAATAAAATGATCTACAAAGCTAAATATAATCTTTTAAAAAATTCCTGTATTTAATAAAAATTATTGGCACTTGTGCAGTTTAATCAAGACAATAAAAAGTGAAAATATCAACAAAAAAAAAAAAGGTTATATTGTACATATCCGTTTTGAACTGAAGATCCCTGAAAAAAATTGCACTTAATTTGATTGAGTTTTTTTTTTTTTTTTTTTTTTTTTTTACAGCGAAAAAACACGTTTTTATGATAGCACGTTGAAGGCAGACATCTTTTAATTTTTTAAATTTTTGTTTGGATTTTTAGAACACGCCACGGGAAGATAACTCCACTTAAAGCGCCGACACTCCCTCCCCATCTTTATTACTAGCTTTTCTTCCTAAAAATCGAACCTTTTGCTCGGTATCATAACAAATTGTTTTTTTCCCTGTAAAAAAAAAAAAAAACTACTTGATGAAATTAAGTGAAATTTTTTTTTGGAGAACTTCATTCCATAACGGATATGTACAATATGAACATTTTTCGATATTTTCATTTCTTGATTAAACTGTACAAGTGTTATATTTAAGAGTCTTATTAAGTATGATGTTGAAAGACTTAGAGAGATGTAGAGTCTTAGAGAGATGTTGTTGTAAGAGAGATTGTTCTTTTTCTCCTTTGCGGTACGAGTTCGAGCCTGCCTTCCTACTACCACTTTTTTTTTTTTGCTCAATATACACATCCAAACACCCGGGCTGAAATGCTAGTATATCTATAAAAGTGAAAGTGAAATATCTCATAGGATTAGCAAATCTCTCGACGGAGGCAACCTTTCTAGGGCAATTGCTCTTGACATATCTAAAGCCTTTGATAGGGTATGGCATAAAGGTTTACTTCATAAGATCTCTAGCTATGGTATTGCTGGAAATGTCTTCTCAATTATTAAATCATTTCTTTCTGATAGGTTCATAAGAGTAGTAGTTGAGGGGCAAAAATCAGAAGCTCACAGTATCAATGCCGGTGTCCCTCAGGGGTCCATCCTGGGCCCAACTCTTTTCCTGATCTACATTAATGATCTTCCAAATCACATCCTTACATCATTTGTAGACATCTATGCTGACGACACTACCATTTATGGTACCACATCTAAGACAGTAAATGACCAAGTTCTCTCCAATTCTCTCTCCTCTGATCTTGAGCACGTAGTACAATGGGGTAAGGAGTGGCTGGTTACTTTTAATGCATCTAAAACCAAGCTTCTATCTTTACATCATCAACATTCTGATCCACATCTGACATCAATTGAAATGAATGGCTCTCGTCTTCAGGAGGCCTCAAGTTTTGACAAACTTCTTGGCTTGACCATTACTCCTGATCTTAAATCGAACACGTACTTCAAATCTGTTGCCAAGGCCGCTGGAAAAATGGTGGGATCTTTCTATCGATCCGGTAGATATCTCACTGCTGATGCTATTCTCTATCTATATAAGAGCCAGGTACGTCCAAGGATGGAGTACTGTTCCCACATCTGGGCAGGAGCTGCTAGAAAGGACTTGTCCTGCCTTGATAGAGTTCAAAATAGACTTCGTAGCCTCGTAGGAGATGTCCTTTTCTCTTCCTTGCAACCTTTATCTCACAGAAGAGATGTTGCGAGTTTGTCTCTGATGTATCGTTATTTTCATGGAAAGTGTTCGACTGAGCTTCAATCTATGGTCCCCCCTCGCCAAACTTTCACAAGAAACACTCGTCTAGCTGTAAACACTATCAATAATTCCCCCCACTCTTTATCTGTGCCTAAACCTAAACGTAGATTCCATGAACAAAGCTTTTTTCTAAGAACTGCACGCCTGTGGAATTGTCTTCCGTTTTCCTGCTTTCCGGCTGACTACAATATGGTTGTCTTCAAGTCTAACGTAAATAAGTTCTTGATGAGCCGTTCCATATAAGTTATCAACTTTACCAAATTTTCATTACTAATGATTACTATAATGTCCAATTTCTACTGTACACTCTTTAACCCTTATCCTTGAGTGGCCTCTTGGCCTTGATAATGTGGTGATGCCTATGTAAAAAAAAAAAGTGTCTGTCTGTCTGTCTGTTCGTTCGTCTGTGTACATTTCCCTATACAATAACTCTGTCAATTTTCAGTCTACAGACTCGAAATTTGATATACAAAGTACTGAGATTTGGGAAAATCTTTGTAATCCGTTTTCGGCCAGGAATTTGGCTTTTAAGGGGTCAAAGTTCAACGATTTGACCTTTAAAATCCCTACCAAACTCCTCCGACAGTTTTAGATATAAATAATTGAAATTTTAGATATAGGTTCCTTGGACATGGATCTAACTTAATAACTCCTCTCGATTGTCTAGCATTAATTAAAACCGACGTCACTTCCGGTTTGGCGGTGGTCGTAACAGCAAAGACGTTACGTTTTTCCCCCCGTTCTTTTCCTCCTTTGTGGTACGGGTTCGAGCCTGCCTTCCTACTACCACTTTTTTTTTTTTTTGTTGCTCAACATACACTTCCAAACACCCGAGCAACGCCGGGTACCCGTGCTAGTAAATAAATAAATAAAAATAATAATATTAAAAATATTTATTTATTTATTTATTTATTTGTTTGTTTGTTTGTTTGCTCATAACGCGTGTAGATTCCTGCATTGTAAGCCTCTAAGAAGAAAGATAACTCAATACAGACTGACAGGTCTCGCTATATTTGCCAGTGGAGTTATCTCCCCTTTACTGACATGGCCGACCCAGCAGTTTATCTTTAATATTTCACGTTCATGTCGAAATGGTTTTATCCGATTAATCAGCCAACGTTAAAGGGATCAGTAGAAATTGTGATATACAAGAGGACAAAGCCAAATGTGGAAAAGGAATTAAATATGCGAAGAAAGGTAAACATTTCGACATTTTTCTTTTCGCCCGAAAACATGGTATCAATATTGAGACTTCCTCTTCTCGGCTTGTGTCTATTGGATTAAAAATTAATGACTGAAAACCTTTTTACTATTTTACGTTGATAGAAATTTATGAATGAAACTATTATATAATTTATGAATGAAACTAATTTCGTAATCTCGCGAAATAAACTAAAATTTAAAACCTTTTTAATTATTTATTTATTTATTTATTTTCTGACTGAACCAAAACACGGCCAAAAGGGTTTGTATTACTGTACACATAGGTGTGTCAGAAACTTCGTGAAAAATATTGAATAATTCGACCCCCTGTCTGTCCAAGCTTATAACTACTCGAAAATGTAATTCAAACCCTAATTTTTTTTTTTTCAATTAAAGGAGCAAGGACCAAGGTTTCATTAAAAAAAAAAAGTACAAACAAGGTGTGTTTTTTTTGTTTTTTTTTTAAAGGTTTTAAACTTCGGACTTTACAGGTAAATTTCCAAAAAAAAACTGTTCTTTTTTTGTTTTAAATTAGAATATATTATTTATTGATCTTTTATTTTCAATTTGTGATAAAAAACTTTGGTGAGTAAATTAATTATTTACTTTTTAATAGACGTTTCAAAATGGGGGGGGGGCGTTAATTAAAAAAACCTTTGTCTAAAATATTATATTCGGTTTATTGGAAAGAGCATAAAATTTCACATTGACCCTGAAAATATCGTAAAAATTGAACCAATAGAAAAATTTTGATAGATTTTTAAAATTTTAAAATTGAAAAATACTGAGCTCGTAAAATGCAATTAATTTCATTACTGTTTAAAAAAAATATTTCTATTACTTTTAAAACAACTTTAATAGTTTATTTTGGAAGTATAATCCATAAAGAAAATAAACAACCCACTTTTAAAAGAGAAATTACGAGTTTTTTTTTATATTTTATTCGCAATTGCGTGTTAGGGGTGTCAAAAATTCCTACAAAAATTCTGATACACAAAATATAACAAATAGGTACTTGTACAGTTTAGTCAAGACATTAAAAAAATGAAAATATCGAAAAAAGTTTAAATTGTATGTATGCGTTATGGAACGAAGTTCTCTGAAAAAAAATTTCTGGTTTGTATTACTGTACACATAGATTCGAAAAAGTTGTCAAAAAACAAATATATAACAAATAAATATTATCAAAGGCAAGATAAGTTACTTTTCTACCAAACTGGATATATTTTTCGTGTTTTTTATTCAATGTAACATGTTTATTCAGCTCGAAAAACATACAGTGTTTACCGATGTATTGGAAAATTCAAAATGGCGCCCGACACTCTCTTTAACATGGTAAGTTTGGGAAAAGGTGTTATAAATAATAAACTAGATAAAATACTATTTAAAAAACACCGAATATATGTCAACTTATGTCACGGTAACATATAATGAGCGAATTTCTAACAGTATTTTGTCTAGTTTATTATTTATAACATCTTTTCCTGAACTTACCGTGTTAAAGAGAGTGTCGAGAGCCATTTTGAATTTTCCAATACATCGGTAAACACTGTATGCTTTTCGAGCTGAATAAACATGTTACATTGAATAAAAACACGAAAAATGTGGGAACATGCCAACCGGATGCTAACGTCTCCAGCATAAGAGACAAAATGAAAAATCCTCTTTTGCACATGGCTCCACGCATCGCTTCCGTTTGGAAAAAGAAAAATAAGATAACCACAAAAGAATTATCAACCAATGGCAGAGCTCCGCGCCGAAAATAAAGGCCTAAAATATCACAGTTGCTGGGAGCCGGTTTGTCACTATAAAATGAGGGGACAAGTAAGAAAAGAGAGGAGATTCGCCCAGCTGCATCAGTGAACGCACGGACGGATTCTCCCACCCGACCTAAGGAGATGAAGAAGAAAAAGAAATAAGGCACCAGTGAACTGAAGCCGACTACGCTCTCAACTTATGGGCCAGAACGCCTTCAATTCTAAACAATGTCTATTTCACACAAACCAAAAATAAAAAAGGAGAAAAAGATAGGAGGCGAAGACGCCGTGCTGCTAGAGGTTGATGAAAGAAGTCGCCGCTTCCAAGTTAAAAGCCAGGACACATATCACCGACAGTAGCACGACCGGCCACCCACTTACCAACCTCATCGTCCGAAAAGATAAGTACGCTTACGAACATTCTTTCTTTGTTAAATTATACAGGCCTACAAAACTTCACTCCTTATCAATGCATACACAATTACAAACATCCTACGAACACTTTACCTCTTCTAATTAAAACTGTCATTAATAAATAAAACCGGTTCTCAACCTTCAATATTCGTCTGTCCTTAATTGCATGGAGTCAGATTCTACATACTTCAAACATTATCAATTAAATGTATTCTTTGTTGTGACCTCGATGGCCTCATTTCCTTCACCCCTTCTCCATCTATAAACTAACCAAAAAAAACTCCGGGCCATAAAAATATATCCAGTTAGGTAGAAAAGTAACTTATCTTGCCTTTGATAACATTTATTTGTTATATATTTGTTTTTTGACAACTTTTTCGAATCTATGTGTACAAACCCTGATACCGAGCAAAATGTTCGATTTAGCTAGTATTAAAGATGGGAAGGAGTGTCAGCGCTTTAACTGGAGTTAACTCCCTTTGTCATTTCTAAAATTCAAACAAATTTTTTTTATAAATCCAAGATGTCCGCCTTCAACGCTCTCTCATAAAAACATGTTTTTCCGCTGTAAAAAAAAAAAAAATACTTGATGACATCCAGTGAAATTTTTTTCCGGAGAACTTTGTTCTATAACGGATACATACAATTTAAACTTTATTGCGATATTTTCATTTTTTTAATGTCTTGGAAAATTCAAAATGGCGCCCGACTCTCTCTTGGAGATGGTAAGTTTGGGAAAAAGAGTTATAAATAAACAAAAACGGTCAAAATAATGTTAAAACCTGCCGAATATATGTCGGCCCATATCACGGTAACATATATTGAAGGAGTTTCTAACAGTATTTTGTCTGTTTTTTTTTATTTATAACTCATTTTCCCAAACTTATCGCCTTAAAGAGAGAGTCGAGTGCCATTATAAATTTTCCAATACATCGGTAAACATTGTATGTTTTTCGAGCTGAATAAACATGTTACATTAAATAAAAACACTAAAAACACATCCAGTTAGGTAGAAAAGTAACTTATCTTGCCTTTGATAACATTTATTTGTTATATATTTGTTTTGTGCCAACTTTTTCGAATCTATATGTACAGTAATACAAACCCGGTTTTCAGGTATGCTGACAACGAATATCACAATTAAATTTGTGGCTGATAAGTCGTTTTCTTCTCATTTGTAATTAGATGAAATACTTTACATAAAATAAAAAAAAAATAGTTTTCACCTCATTTTCACTAGCGGTTTACAAAAACATGCCGACATACACCGAGCAGAAGAACCATTTCATTTTCCCCAAAAATCTATTTACGTGTGTGTGGGGGGGGGGCATCGTTCCCCACCTTGCGCCTCCATCCCCTCCTCACCCAACGTAAACAGAATTTTTGTGAAAAATTAAAAGTTCTGCTGCTCGGTTCATATGGGCGTGTTACTTATGGGAAAACGGTAAATTAAACTGCAGAAGCACTAGGTGTATCAGAATTTTTAGGGAATTATTTTACACCCCTAACACGAAACTGCGAATAAAATATTAAAAAAAACTCGTAATTTCTCTTTTAAAGTTGCTTGTTTATTTTCTTCATGGAATATACTTCCAAAATAAACTATTAAAGTTGTTTAAAAAATAATAGACATATTGTTTTTTTATTTTTTTTAAAACAGTGTTTACAAAGTGCCAGCACGCCTTCATGAAGCCATTTTTTTTTTTACGTAATGAAATCAATTGAATTTTACGAGTTAAATATTTTTCAATTTTTAAACTTTAAAAATCCATCAAAATTTTTCTATTGGTTCAATTTTTAAGATATTTTCAGGGTCAATGTGAAATTTTATGTTCTTTCTAATAAACGAAATATAATATTTTAGACAAACGTTTTTTTTTTAAATTCACCCCCCTTCCCCATTTTGAAATGTCTATTAAAATCTTAATAATTTATGTACCAAAGTTTTATATATCACAAATTGAAGATAAAAGATCAATAAATAAAATATTCTAATTTAAAACAAAAAAAAGATTTGGAAATTTACCTGTAAAACCTTTTTTTTTTAAAAAAAACCACGTTGATTTTTTTTCTTTTTTTGAAATGGAAGCTTATGTTATGCATAGGATGTCAAGTACAAGGGGCGTGCAATAAGTAATGCCCTGACCCACTTCCAGTTGTCTGATCTAGCTGAAATTTTGCATGTGGAATGATTTATATCTCTACGGGTTATGTGGCAAATTACAGCTTTGAACTAATTGTGGTTTCTGTTTTACAGGTGTTTGAACTGACTCAGGTGTGAAATGGAGCCTGTTGAATGTCGAGCAGTGATCCGGTTTTTGTATTTGAAAGGACGCACACCACAGGAGACTTTTGATGAAATGAAAGAAACTTATCATGATAATGCCCCATCATATGACCTTGTAAAACGCTGGCATTGTCAATTAAAACATGGCCGGAAGTCTGTGGAAACAGCTCCCAGACCTGGTCACCCCCCCCCCTTCTGTTATTGATGAGACATCTGTCCGTCAAGTTGAGGCTGCCATTTTGGAAGATCGGTGCATTACTATTCGCCAAATAGTCCAAGATGTCAAGATTTGTACAGGGTCTGTGGAAACTATCATTCATGACCATTTGCATATGCATAAGGTGTCTGCCAGATGGATTCCCAGGTTGCTCACACCATTCCAGAAGCGAGAACGCGTCGAGTGCTTGAGGATGAATTCGGAAATGTGCCAAGAAGATGAGTCAAAGTTTTTCAAAAGACTGATTACACAGGATGAAACCTGGGTCCATCACTATGATCCAGAGACCAAAGCCCAGTCAATGCAGTGGAAGCACTTGGTTTCACCACCTCCAAAGAAGGCAAGGGTGCAGCCCTCTGCTGGCAAGGTCATGCTCACAGTTTTCTGGGACAAGGACGAAGTAGTGATGACAGATTTCCTGGCAAAGGGTACCACAATTACAGGAACCTATTATGCTTCACTTTTGAGGAAATCAAGGGAAGCTATCAAAATCAAGAGGCGGGGCAAGATCAGCAAAGGTACCCTCCTCCTGCAGGACAATGCTCCGGTCCACAACTCGCATGTCGTCAGATCAGAAGCATGAGCATGTGGTTATGAAATCTTCCCCATCCTCCCTTCTTTCCTGACCTTACACCCTCTGACATTCACCTCTTCCCAGCCATGAAGTTGTTTTTGAAAGGAAAGCGTTTCCCAGATGATGCAGCCTTGATTTCTGAAGTCACGTCGTGGTTGGAGGACCAACCTGGGGTGTTCTACAAAAATGGTCTCCAGAGCTGCATCAAACGATGGGAGAAATACATAACTCTGGGTGGTTCCTATGTAGAGGAAGACTAATAACTGTGCCAAGTTTCGTTGCTCTACTGCTATGGGAAGTGGGTCAGGGGCATTACTTATTGCACGGCCCTCGTAAATATGGGACGCTTACAACAATTTTTTTATTTCATTCAATGTTTTCTTTTTTTAGATATTAAAAAAAAAAGAAATTCAGTCGATAAAGAAGTATTAAAATATATCAATCAAAACCTCATGTATTTCATTTAAGAAAATAAAGAAAAATAAAAAAAATCAGTCAATTTTTTTGTTTAATGATAAAAACTTATAAGTGAATGTGTTCGGTTTTTAAGTACAGAGGACCAAAATACTAATTTTGGTTTACAGCACGCATTAAAAGGACATATAAATTATGTCCCTTTCAGGCACCGGAATATAAAGACGAATAAAATCTCATTGACTACGGTACACTCATTAACTATTTTCCTCGAGTGGCCTCCGGGCCTTGATAAGTAGTGACTCCTTTATAAAAAAAATGTTATTTGGAGAAAGGTCACAGAATAGATTTTATCTTATGCATTTTTGTGTGGCAAATTAATTGTCATAACTATCTGTTGTGGTGGCACACATTCATAGAGGACAAAAATACTAATTTTGGTTTACAGCACGCATTAAAAAGACATATAAATTATGTCCCTTTCAGGCAAATAAAGACGAATAAAATCAGACTTGTCTCCCTTTATTTGAACAGTTAAAAATATGTGAGTTTGCGTTGTTTTTTAATCCTTGTTTAAAAAATAATTTTATTTAAAAAGGACATAGAATATAAGTATAAATATGGATAAATTCTTAATGAACAATTGAACTACTCATCGAATAGTATTTTTATAGGTAAGTGATTTTTTTTGGAATTTCTATATATTTTTTATAATCGAAGGAAGTAAAATTTCGTTGATTTTCTTTAAATCTTTTTTAAAGAAAACCGATTTAAAAAAACAAATATTGCATGATTTGCCATTAAACCTGTTATTTTTCTAAAATTTTGGTCTTTGCTCCTTTAATTAAAAAAAAAACAAACTAGGATTTGAATTACATTTTTAAAGAAGTTATAAGCTTCGAAAGTGTTGTGGTGGCACACATTCATTTGCATATGTGGATAGTAATTACACATAAATAGGAAGACTCGGTTAGTCTGAGTGTGTGTTCACCAGAAGCCACCGAAGGCCGCCGAGAGCAGATATGTTTCTCCAGCAAAGACTCTCTTATTTGACACCATTATGTAAATATCCTGTAAATATACCTTTTCCTAATACACTTCTTATTTGATCTACCTTTGTTTGTTGAGTCGTCATTTGTATTGCTTTCTACGTTACTTGTTTCAACTTGCAAACTTAACAGAAAGACAGTAAGTCTAAATATTCCAGTGTTTACCGCAAATTTTTACTGTCGATTTCTGACACTGCTACAGAAGCACAAGTTCTATAATTGAATACTCTCCCTAAAAAAAAAGAAAGAGTAAGAATAGCGTAAACAAAGGCAGTGAGATGGTACAAAATAGTGCGGGGGTCCAGGGGTTAATACCATGCAAACGGTAAATTTGCGACGGGTCTGAATATCAGACTCGTTGTCAGCGACCTGAAAACCTATGAAAACCAAATTTTATTGGTCGGTGTTCTGTTGTAGTTAAAGTAAACATCTACCAAATTGCCGCCATCTTGTTTCAATCAAAACGGAAAATTACCTCCTTTTTGAACTCTCATATGTTTTACGATCGTTTTTATCAAACTCTATTTTTTATTTTTATTAATAAAAAATTTTGGTGCTTCTACACTTTATTGCCGAAATTGGAGATGCCATTTTATTTCAATCACACCTGCTGTCTAAATCCAGGGGAGAAATCATTATATTATATACTATGGCCGAAGCATGAAATAAATAACAAAAAGATTAAACTGGCGAACGATTGCTTCCAGAAAGAGAAAGAATAAATTTACCTAAAATTAACATTTATTATATTGACACTTCAAAGTTGCTTTAATTAAAAAAAATGTATAAAATTATTTGTTCAAAAAAAAAAAAACACAAAAACACACACACACACACACACACACACACACACACACACACACACACACACACACACACACACACACAAAACAAAAAATAAACAAACAAAAAAAATATTTCATAAAAATCCAATGTTGCTTTCATTACAAAATTGTTTTATTAAAATTATATTTTCTTACGCAAACTTTTCGATAAATATTTTTACAATATTTTGATAAATTTTTATACAATAAATGTTTTGCTTTTCAAATGGGGATTGTCCAGTTTAAACAATTATGAATATGTCATTTCATTTTCTGTTTTTAATAATATTTTGAGGGGCGTGGGGACTGCCGGTTCGTTTTTCGTTCTTTTTTTGGAGGGGATATTCAATTATAGAACTTGTATTGTTTTTGAACAGGTGCTTATGCAGTTTAATTAGCTGTTTTGAGCAGAAGAACTGTTTATTAAACAGTACTTCTGCTCGGTTAATGTCGGCGCGTTACTTACGTTAAAATGGTTAATTAAACTGCATAAGCACCGGTTAAAAAAACTATACAAGTTCTATAATTGAATATCCCACCTCCAAAAAAAAAAGAACGAAAAACAAACTGGCAGTCTTTCCTACCCCCCTCAAAAAGAAAAGGTGACCGTAAAGTGAGTGCATTTCTTCATATCTTAGAAACTACTTGTTTCTTGGAATTTTTAACGTTAATGGTAATTTTAAAGGATTTTCCGAGGGTGGAAAGAAAGTCTCCCCCCCCCCCGAAAATCGTGGCTACAAAGTGGGTGCTGATTTTATGTAAAATTAATATAGAAAAGTGATCCCCCACTTTTTAAAAACTAACATTTCTTCATATCTTGGAAACTACTCGTTTGCCGTAATTTTAAACGTTATTTTCGTTTTCAGCGATCCCGAAAACCTACAAAGGTGTTAATTTTAAAGGAATTTTCGGGGGTGGAAAAAAGTCCCCCCCCCCCACTCCCGGAAAAATCGTGGCTACAAAGTTGGTGCTCATTTTACGTTAAATTAATATAGAAAAGTGATCCCCCACTTTTTAAAACTAACATTTCTTCATATCTTGGAAACTACTCGTTTGCCGTAATTTTAAACATTATTTTCGTTTTCAGCGACCCCGAAAATCTATTCGAGTGATAATTTGAAAGGAATTTTCGAGGGTGGAAAGAAAGTCCCCCCCCCCGGAAAATCGTGGCTACAAAGTGGGTGCTGATTTTATGTAAAATTAATATAGAAAAGTGATCCCCCACTTTTTAAAAACTAACATTTCTTCATATCTTGGAAACTACTCGTTTGCCGTAATTTTAAACATTATTTTCGTTTTCAGCGACCCCGAAAACCTATTCGAGTGATAATTTGAAAGGAATTTTCGAGGGTGGAAAGAAAGTCCCCCCACCCCCGGAAAATCGTGGCTACAAAGTGGGTGCTCATTTTACGTTAAATTAATATAGAAAAGTGATCCTCCACTTTTTAAAACTAACATCTCTTCATATCTTGGAAACTACTCGTTTGCCGTAATTTTAAACATTATTTTCGTTTTCAGCGACCCCGAAAACCTATTTGAGTGATAATTTGAAAGGAATTTTCGAGGGTGGAGTAATTCTTCATATTTGCCATTAAATCGAAACATTTCCAATTAAACAATTACGGATATATGTTCTCTTTCATTTTATTTTCAAAGTTCTTTCCGGAAGTTTAATTTTTTTGTTATTTATTTCATACTTCGGCCATAGTTTAAAATACTGATTTCTCCCCTAAATTTGGACAGCAGGTGCGTGAAATAAAATGGCATCTCCAATTTCGGCAATAAAGTGTAGAAGCACTAAACTTTCCTAAAAATACGAGGAATACGTAGATACTATTGTTTTTGTGTGAAATTCAGTTTTACGATTTCCGAAATTTTGTCCTAATAGTGCAGAAGCGCCCAATTTGTTTATTTATTTAAAACTCCCACTCCTTATCTGTGCCAAAATCAAAACGTAGATTCCATGAACAAAGCTTCTTTCTTAGAAGTGCACGCCTGTGGAACTCTGTTCCGGTTGCCTGTTTCTCATCTGACTACAACCTGGATGTCTTCAAGTCCAATGTGAACAAATTCCTGATGAACCGCCTCCTGGCTGGTTACTTTTAATGCATCTAAAACCAAGCTTCTTTCTTTACATCATCAACATTCTGATCCACAGCTGGCATCAATTGAAATGAATGGCTCTCGTCTTCAGGAGGCCTCAAGTTTTGACAAGCTTCTGGGCTTGACCATTACTCCTGATCTTAAATGGAACACATACATCAAATCTGTTGCCAAGGCCGCTGGAAAAATGGTGGGATCTTTCTATTGATCCAGTAGATATCTACCTGCTGATGCAATTTTCTATCTATATAAGAGCCAGGTACGTCCAAGGATGGAATACTGTTGCCACATCTGGGCAGGAGCTGCTAGAAAGGACTTGTCCTGCCTTGATAGGGTTCAAAATAGACTTCATAGCCTCGTAGATGTCCTTTCCTCTTCCCTGCAACCTCTTTCTCACAGAAGAGATGTTGCGAGTTTGTCTTTCACCTAACGTGTCCCCTCCCCACTGTCTTGACTTTCACAAGAAACACTAGACTAGCTGTAAACACTATCAATAATTTCCCCCACTCTTTATCTGTGCCTAAACCTAAACGTAGATTCCATGAACAAAGCTTCTTTCTTAGAACTGCACGCCTGTGGAATTGTCTTCCGTTTTCCTGCTTTCCGGCTGACTACAATATGGTTGTCTTCAAGTCTAACGTAAATAATTTCTTGATGAGCCGTTCCATATAAGTTATCAAGTTTACCAAATTTTCATTACTAATGATTACTATATTGTCCAATTTCTACTGTACACTCTTTAACCCTTATCCTTGAGTGGCCTCTTGGCCTTGATAATTTGGTGATGCCTATGTAAAAAAAAAAAAAAAATAAGACACTTTATCAAATCTCCAACACTAACGTACTGTACACACAATAACCCTTATCCCCGAGTGGCCTCCGGGCCTTGATAAGTGGTGACTACCTGTGTAAAAAAAAAAGAAAAAAAAAAAAAGAGGAAGTCCGGTTCGATAATCGGAACATTTTCACATGGAGGCGACGTTTTCACCTAACACCGGTACCGGCAGACTCAGGGTCGCATATGCTTGTGAATCGCCTAAATTATTTTTAAAACGTTATTATTTTACTGTTTTTTTGTTTTTTTTGTGGGGGGGGGGTAATGTATAATTCTTATTTCATTTTATTTTTTCTCTTAGATATTACGTGGTAGATTAATGTTAAAAACAAAAAACAAAAACAAAGAAAGATAACTCCATACTGACTGACAGGTCTCGCCATTTTTTCCAGCGGAGTTATCTCCCCTTTGTTGACATGGCCGACCTAGCAGTTTATTTTTAATATTTCACGTTCATGTCGAAATGGTTTTCCGATTAACCAGCCAACGTGAAAGGGACCAGTAGAAATTGTGATATACAAGGGGGCAAAGCCGAATGTGGAAAATAAATTAAATATGCGAAGAAAGGTAAACATTTCGACATTTTTCTTTTCGCACGAAGACACGGTATCAATATTGAGACTTCCTCTTCTGTTGGATTAAAAATTAATGACTTAATATTTTTTTTTACGTTCATTTATACGTTTTATGAATGAAACTACTATATAATTTATGAATGAAACTATTAATGAATGAAACTATTATATAATTTATGAATGAAACTATTAATGAATGAAACTACTATATAATTTATGGGTAAATATTACCTTACGCTACAAAAGAACACCAGTCAACACCACCGACCACTCTAATTTGGTTTTGTAGAAGTGGTCGAGGTTGCTGACAACGAATTTGGCTACTCATGCAGTGCACTTATTGATCCGTGCTGAAATAATAACGTTATTATTTAAAAAGCCATTCTTAACATGGGGAGGGGAAGGTGTTTTGTACCTATTCTGTACTTTAACCTTATAATTTAATAAAAAAAAAACATATCATAAAACTTTAATTAAACTTGGAAATACGATGTAAAAAAAAATCGTCCGGATCAGTAAGTGCATTAGCACCCGAATCTGATAATCAAACCCGTCACAAATTTACCGTTTGCGTGGTATGAACGCCTGGACCCTGGAATTACTTTACGCCATTTCACCGCCTTTAGTATTGTTTTTTTTTTATAGTGAAGTGTGAAGTGACTTATTACATCGCGTAGGAACCTTTAGCAGACATTTGAAATGACAAGAAAGTTAAAAAAAAAAAATGTGGTTCATGTGCGTGCGTGTGTGTTACGTAGTTTTTAATGCTTTGGTGCATCAGTTATTCATTTTACCTGAATTTTTTTTTAATTGGTAGAGTCTGCAAAGGTCAACTCTTTCAACTTTGACCTTGGAAGCCAAATTTTTGCCCAAAAACTGATTGAAAAGCTTGCTGCATGTCTGAATACCTTTTATGTAAAAATTTCAAATGCTTAAACCCAAAATTGGCTTAGTAGTTTGCTAGAGACCGCAAAGGTCAAATCTTTTGAACTTCGAACCGTTGGTAGCGAAATTTTCGTCCGAAAACCGATTAAAAAGCCTGCCCTATGTCTGAATACATTTTATGTAAAATTTCGGGTTTGTATTACTGTACACATAGATTCGAAAAAGTTGTCAAAAAACAAATATATAACAAATAAATGTTATCAAAGGCAAGATAAGTTACTTTTCTACCTAACTGGATATATTTTTCGTGTTTTTATTCAATGTAACATGTTTATTCAGCTCGAAAAGCATACAGTGTTTACTGATGTATTGGAAAATTCAAAATGGCGCCCGACTCTCTCTTTAACACGGTAAGTTCAGGAAAAGATGTTATAAATAATAAACTAGACAAAATACTGTTAGAAATTTGCTCATTATATGTTACCGTGACATAAGTTGACATATATTTGGTGTTTTTTTTAATAGTATTTTGTCTAGTTTATTATTTATAACACCTTTTCCCAAACTTACCATGTTAAAGAGAGTGTCGGGCACCATCTTGAATTTTCCAATACATCGGTAAACACTGCATGTTTTTTGAGCTGAATAAATATGTTACATTGAATAAAAACAAAAAAAAATGTATCCAGTTTGGTAGAAAAGTAACTTATCTTGCCTTTGATAACATTTATTTGTTATATATTTGTTTTTTGACAACTTTTTCGAATCTATGTGTACAGTAATACAAACCCGAAATTTCAAATATTTAAACTAAAACTTGGCTGAGAGATCAAATTTTTTTTTAACATTTATTGTTTTGGGCTCAAATCAAGTTAAAAAGTTTGATCCATGTTCAAGGAACCTACATCTAAAATTTCACTTTTATGGAACCTACATCTAAAATTTCACTTTTATAGACTTTTTTCACTCTATCTATTTGTTTGAATTACAATCGTTTTAAAACAATTAAGTCTTTTCAGAACGTTGAATACAAGATGGAGAAAACAAATTCGCTCAATTTTCTTTTTTCGATTCAAGTTAGGCCGAATGACATTTGACCTTAGATAAGCACTGACCCCCCCCCCCTGTAAAAAAAAAAAAATTATTTTCTAAAGTTTTTCTCTTTTTTTATTTCTTTTACAGATTTCCTTACTTTGTTCTTGATGACCAGTGAAAAAAAATCCTTGGAATAAATGTCACTTGGAACTGTTAATTAACAAGCCATGGATCCATGTTAACCTCTCATTCATTGCCCAAAGAAACCGTTAAAAAAAAATCTGATTCGGAAATCTTAAAACTCCTTATTATTTAAAAAATCAATGGAATGGGGATAGATGCTAAAAATTTATTATCGCATGCAGAAATTTAAATGTAATGTAAACCAACAAATTTTATGAGTATCTGCAAAGTGACTGTCCCATCCGAAATCTTAGAACTCCTCATCATACCTTCTGGAACAACGTCTTATAATGACTGAAGAAACCGCGGCACCCTTGCGACCATACCAATGTACGACGTGCGGCTCAGCTTTCAGTACCGACTATCTCCTGCGTCGACACATGACGATACACAATGAAACAAAACCCTTCCAATGTGACCTTTGCTCGTCTTCATTTTCACAAAACAGCGACCTTGTCAAGCACCGACGCGTTCACACTGGAGAAAAGCCCTTTGGGTGTGACCTTTGTCCTGCCGCATTCTCTCGGAACAGTTCGTTGAAGCTCCACAAGATGAACCATTCGGGGATCAAGCCGTTTCGCTGCTCTGTGGTGTCGTGTACATCCGCCTTCTCCACCCAGCAGCTGCTTCGTAGGCACGCGCTGATCCACTCTGGCGTTCGTCCACATATATGTGACCTCTGCCCCGCAGCATTCATCCAAAAGAGTGACCTGATGAAGCATCGCAAGACACATACAGGGGAGAAGGATTTTCACTGCGAGATCTGCTCGGCTGCATTCGCCCGACGGAGCTCATTGAAGCAACATGCGATGTCTCATACTGATCAAAAACCATACTCGTGCCAATATTGTGATTCTTCGTTCTCGACGTTCAGTCTTTTAAATCGGCATCATCTCTTTCATTCTGGGATCAAGCCCTTTTCGTGTCCGTCATGTGACACAGCATTTTCGCAACGGAGCGATCTCGTCAAACACAGCCGGATCCACTCGCGCGAAAAGCCCTTTAAATGTACCGAGTGCCCCGCTGCTTTTGCCCGCCGGCATTCGTTAAACCAGCACTACGCTCTCCACAGCGGAATAAAACCGCAAAAATGCGACATCTGTGGAGTATCGTTTACAACCATGAGCCGGCTAAAACGACACAAAAAGATCCATCTCGGCATCAAACCGTTCAAATGCACCTCCTGCCCTGCAGCATTCCTGCAGCGCAGCGACCTCAAGAAACATGGTCAGGTGCACACTGGGGTCAAAGCTTTCCAGTGCTACGCCTGTGGGTCAGCATTCTCGCGAGCCGGATCCCTCAAGGAACACATTACCATCCACACGGGGATTCGGCCGTTCAAGTGTCACATCTGTACCAGATCGTTTGCAACGCAGGCTCTCTTGTGTAGACATTTTAAAATCCATGCGGCACAGGGTTACACGGAGCCACCTAAATTCTCCTGTGACCCTATCGCACCCAATAACACGCCTGTAGAACCACCTGACAATCAGTCACAACCACAGACGGTGCATCAATTAGGTTGAAATCTAAACAAGAACTGGACTTTTTTTTTACTATATCCATCAGAACAAAACAGTGAACGAGGCATAAAAAAAAATGACTAAGTTCAGCATTTGCTCCCCCCACCCTATCCCCTCCCATTTAGCCCCCAAAGTCCCCAGGGGACGTCAAATTCTGGTGAAAATGAACAAACAGTGCAGTTTTAGGCCTTAACATTTGTAAATTTGAATTCTGCACCATGCAAAAAAAGAAATGACTAAGTCCATCATTTGCCTCCCCCATGTCTTCAAGGCCTTAACATATTTAAATTTGAGTTCAGCACCATGCAAAACTGCTAAATAGACATGCAGAGAAAATTTTGGCCAAATATGGTAAAATATTCCCAAAAAATGGAGTGTTTTTATTAGCCCTAAAAGAGCCCCTGGGACACACCCAAGAGTTATTGCGAAGTATAGACAAACAAAATTGGGTTTGTATTACTGTACACATAGATTCAAAAAAGTTGTCCAAAAACAAATATATAACAAATAAATGTTATCAAAGGCAAGATAAGTTACTTTTCTACCGAACTGGATATATTTTTCGTGTTTTTATTCAATGTAACATGTTTATTCAGCTTGAAAAGCATACAGTGTTTACCGATGTATTAGAAAATTCAAGATGGCGTCTGACTCTCTCTTTAACACGGTAAGTTTTGGAAAAGGTGTTATAAATAAAAAGCTGGATAAAATACTGTTAAAAACTCGCTCAATATATGTTACCGTGACATAGGTTGACATATATTCGGCGGGTTTTTAATAGTATTTTTTCTAGTTTTTTACTTATAACATCTTTTCCCAAACTTGCCGTGTTAAGAGGGAGTGACTCGCCATCTTGAATTTTCCAATACATCAGAAAACATTGTATGTTTTTCGAGCTGAATAAACATGTTACATTGAATAAAAACACAAAAAATTATCCAGTTTGGTAGAAAAGTAACTTATCTTGCCTTTGATAACATTTATTTGTTATATATTTGTTTTTTGACAACTTTTTCGAATCTGTGTACAGTAATACAAACCTGCAAAATTATATATAGAAATCAATTAGTTGCAACTTTACAGAAAGTTTTATAAAAATCCAAGGCATCAATTTTTTTTAATAAGCACAAAAGTGTCAATTTTAGCCATTTTAACCTGAAAGGTACCCCTAGGGGGTTCAAGCAGAGTTTTCCCGGAAAATCCATTCTGTTAATTTTTTTTTTTTTACTCATATCATGTTTAATGTTTGTGCAAAATTTTAAAAAATTCCAAGGCGTAGTTATTGAGAAAAGTGCGGACAGACGAACGGACCAAGGTGAATTGTCGGGGGGAGGGGGGAACCAAAAATAAATCTTGAATTTTCCAATACATCGGTAAACATTGCATGTTTTTCAAGCTGAATAAACATGTTACATTGAATAAAAACACAAAAAAATATATCCAGTTTGGTAGAAAAGTAACTTATCTTGCCTTTGATAACATTTCTTTGTTATATATTTGTTTTGACAACTTTTTCGAATCTATGTGTACAGTAAAACAAACCCCAAAATACCGTTAGAAATATATGTTACCATGATATGGGTTGACATATTTGTTGGGTTTTTAACAGTATTTTGTATATTTTTTTATTTTTAACTCATTTTCCCAAACTTCTTATTATGGGGGGGGGCGGAGTTTTCCCAGAAAATCTGTTCTGTTACTTTTTTTTTTTTTTTTTACTCATATCATGTTTAATGTTTGTGTGAAATTTAAAAAATTTCAAGGCGTAGTTATTGAGAAAAGTGTGGACAGACGAACGGACGAGGGTGAATTTACAGGTTCACCCCTCCTTTTCTCGGGGGACCAAAATTAAACATGGTTGTACACGAATTTAACTTAGTTCAATTGGAAAGAATTCCACTCACAATTTCCTGTTTAAACACCTGCTTTTTTTTTTTTTTTTTTTTTTTTTTTTTTTTAACGTTTAATTTCAACCATTATCACGTCTCTCTCCTTCTAGCGTTGTGGTAAGTTATCAGGCTATTTCCCTCAAGGCTTCAGGTTCAAGCCTACCTCCCTACCAATTTTTTTTTTTTTTTATACACCGACAAACACCCGGGCAGCACCAGGCACCCCCGCTAGTCTATAATATAAATCTCACCTGTCTGTTTAAAGGTATGCATGTCAGGTCATGTCATATGCTACTGGTACCATGTAACCCAGTACTACCTGCCTCATTGTTGGGTTACCGGCGACTAAACTGGTTGCCCAGGGGATCAAAAAACAAATAGATAACAAATAATTGTTACCAAACACAAAAAAGTTGTTCCTAAACTCCGATAATTTTTTTTTTCTTCTTTGCCTTTAAACTAATTTTAAAACATTAAGATTTTTGTTCCTTAGAGTTTAAATAAAATAAATATGTATTAGATACGTTTGAAGTCAAAACAACGCATTATCTCTATATAAATAAAATGAACTCATTTTTTCCCGTCGGATTTTGACCTTAATAGGATTAAAAATCAAGATATTTCATGCAAATATAATATGCACAAACGGCAGAACAATATCTGAGGTGTGTTATAGGCTTATTGTTTCTCAAATTCCTCGATAATCTTAGATTTCTATACTTTTTCTGCTGAGAAGTCACGGCCAAAATCGGTTAAGATCAATGGAAGTGGTAAAATATTTTCTCTCTAATAAATTCCTCCTCCCCCTGCCACCACTTAACACCGTTTGGGGATCGTTCACAAGGAACAGTTGAGAAGAGAACACCGGTTTGGCTTCGTAGTTCTTTCATGTGAAGTTATTTAAACTCACTAAACTAAGCTGCAGTGCTCTGTGGCGTAGTGGTTAGCGTGCTGGACAATTCACATTATATTTTCACGTTCGCGCCGACCTACCGTAGTCGTTTTTTTTTTTTTTGTTTTTTTTTCCTAAACAACTGGAATGGACTTTTCTTGGTGGCCGAACTGTTAACGTTGCAGATGTGTTTTTTTTTTTTTTTTCACACTTTATTTTCCTACTTTTACTCATGACTCCGGGTTTGATCCTTCCTACTTACCTACCATAACATTTTTTAAAACTCCCCCCCCCCCCGTCCCGGAAACAAACACTCGGGCAACGCCGGGTACCCCCACTAGTTACAAAATAAACAGACATTTATTTTGTTTGAAATTTATATTGAAATTCATAAATATATTTCGAAGATATACTTCATCTTCAGTATGTTTTTCATCTTTCTTTTTTTTTTCTTTTTCTTTTCTTTTTTTTTTTCTTTTTTTTGCCATACCGTGCTAGAAAACTACTTACACCTGAAAGTATCCTGTACATCTATAAGGCCACCATTCGCCCATGTATGGAGTATTGTTGTCACATTTGGGCTGGTGTATCTGCTACTAGTCTCTCGCTCCTTGACAAGGTTCAAAAAAGAGTCGCTAATCTGATAGGCCCTGAACTGGCATCTAAGCTTCAGCATCTGTCCCATCGATGAAACGTTGCATCCCTCTACCTGTTCTACAAGTATTTTAATGGTGAATGCTCTGATGAACTGCAGACACTTGTGCCCCCACGACGTAGACACCCTCGACAAACCCGACAGGCAGCTAAATCCCACCCCCACACAGTAGAGATCCCTAGATGTAAAAGATCTTTCTACTCCAGTAGTTTCTTCCCCAGAACCGCTAGACTCTGGAATTCCATTCCAGGTCACTGCTTCCCTAACTGTACTGACATGCAGAAGTTGAAGTGCAACATGAACCGACATCTTGCTGCCCAAATCCCAACATAGTGCCCCAGTAGTTGCTGCCCCTGATAGTAGCCCCCTACACCAAAGTGGCAATGTGCCTTGTTTGGGGTGAAAATGTAAAAAAAAAAAGTCATATATATATATATATATATATATATATATAAAGCTGAACGTCTGTGTGTGTGTGTCTGGTCACGAATAGGCTCCTATATGGTTGACTATTATAGAAAACTAATCACATATAATGATAGATGATGTATCGAGACACAAGAATGGGTATGTTTGATTTGGCATAATGATGATTCATTAAAATTGTGGGGTCTGCGTACGCGCCTGATCCACAAAGTATGGAAATAAAAAATTTAAAAAAAAACGTTTACAAGTGTTTTTGATATAGATGTACATAAGAATACTTTGATAAGTATGTTTTAACTTAAGTAGGGATGGTATAATAAAATTGTGGGGTCTGCGTTCGCGCCTGGCCTCCATAGAATGGAAATAGGCACAAACTTTAATAAAGACTTTTCATATCTATCTGCGTAAGTATACTTTGATAATTATGTTTCAGTTTGAAGAAATATGGTATAGTAAAATGATGGGGTGTTCGTTCGCACCTGACCTCCATAGAATGGAAATATGTCACTAAGTTTAACAAGGTTTTTTAATATAGATCCACAGAATATTGTGATAAGTGTTTCAGTGTGAACAGGTATGGTATAATAAATTATGGGGTTTATATATTTTATTTTTACTTTCATCATATTTTGCTTTGGTTTTGATACCCCCAAATTCGAAGCTATCTCTTTACAACCCTTCCTTTTCATAACCTATCATACTTTCATAAATCAGAGTCCATTTTCTGTAGGCTGTTTTTGAACCCTGTCAACGACGGGTACTTTTGCTAATATATATATATATATATATATATATATATATATATATATTTATGAATTTCAACATAAATTTCAAACAAATTATTTTGTAATAATGCGTCGTTTTTTTTTTTAGTTCAAAACAAAACTAGTGTCGACTCTGTTAAGTTAAAACAAAAATAATGGTCTGCATTAAACATTGTGTAGCAATGTACTGAAACAATTATAAAAATATTTGTTTTTATTTTGGATGATGCAGGGCATCCGAAGAGAGATTTTTCTAAAAAAATGAAAGTATAATTTTTAGCAATAGGTATCTAGGAAAAGGCCACTACATATGTTATAAATTCCAAATTTCCACAACCTGGCAAATACTGGTACACGCTAGCAAATTTAGATTTGCAATTACAGAATATGATTCTAATTTTTTCCTTTGCTCTTTATTCTAACACTACACTAAGTTTACTGTGTTATTTCGCTACAGTTGATATTGTGTAGAACAATAAGAAAATCATAGTGAACAATGCATTCAACAAAATTTCACACACATTTCTAGATACCGATATCTAATAAGTTCAAAAGAAAGGACACACTTAGGGAGGTATTTTGGTGGTCAAGTCACTAAATAGAGATTAGCTGGTTTCCCGGCATAGCCCAGGATGTAATAAAGATTGACTGAAATACATGTTCTAGCTGGTTTCTAGGCGTTGCCAGGGATGTAATATAGACACATTATGTTGTATATTACCTGTTCTCTTCTCCCTAAGGTAAAACAATTTCATATACATGCTGTAAATTACCTATGCTAGGGATAAAACATGAACAATACCAGTCCTAGGGTAGATAAAACAAATAATACATAGAGATGAAAGATTCCTCTCCCCTAAGAATAAAACATGTTCAATATCTGCTTTTGTTTTTTCATTGTTTATACGGTCCCGAGCAACGCCGGGTAGCCCTGCTAGTCTATATATATAAAAGGCAAAAATCTGTGTGTATGTATGTATGTATGTATGTTTGTTCTTAAATGTTTATTGTTTTCATATCAGATTCATCATTTCAGGTGACCTCCCCCTCCTTACCTGCAGATAATGATGAAGAAAGTGATTATGATCTTGATTGTCGAAACGTGCCGCATCCTCCATATTAAAATGCTTTTGTGTGACCATGTTGTAATTCTGCTGTGTGTAAAAGAATTCACGGCACGCTGATATAAAAAATTATTCAAGCACGTCTGATTGAACACAAGCCAAACGTTTTGTTTTTGATTTGAGTCATTTTTTATTTTTTAAATCATTACTATGAGTCCAATATAATCTATATATATATAAAAGCGAAAATGTATGTATGTATGTACGCTTTTTCTCGATGTCCACAAAAGGCTTCTTTCAGAGAAGCGCTTGCTCGGTTCACAACTTCTTAAAACTTTTTATATCTCAGAGTTTCCCACGGAGCTCGCCTGTCTATTTAATTTTATTGACTTTCAAACGTTAATTATTCCACATTTCCCGCATCGGCACGCGTTACATTCGGTTTTCGGTATAAAAAAAAGCGAAACTCGACTCTAATCACAGGCTGAAAGCCAGTTGTCTCCAGAGAGCTGAGTAACGTTTGTTCAATGTCGACTTCGTCATATCAGACTGTAGCTTTCATTTCGCTCCTCCTAATAAACAGGGAGCGGGTTTTTAAAAACAAACAAACCGATTTATTCACCTCATTCAAAACTGTCCCGCACAAAATGCTTACTGCTGAATACCTATCGCCGTCACTTCAATCAAAAACGCGCACCTGTTTTTTTTTTTTAACACTTTACTATTTTCCAACTGCACGTCGTGAAGGCTTCGTTTTTTTTTCACATTTTCGGGTTTTTTTCACATACCCTGAAAAATACCCGGGCAACGCCGGGTACCCCCTCGCTAGTATAATGATAAATACAAAATTTGCATTAATCAAAATCATTAATCAAAGTATCATATTTAAGCGTATTTTATACCCACGGAATGCTGGGTGACCTGCTAGTATATATATATATATATATATTCAATCAACAATTCCCCCACTAACCAACAATCACGAGGTTGTTTGCTCAGCAACCGAAAAGGCTAATATGCTTGCCAGCCGGTTTGCCTCAGTTTGACACTGGACCCTTCCAACCACCCCCTCCCTGACTTTCCTTTGCGGATAGACGCCACGCTAGACGATCTAAAAATCACCCCTGCTCAGGTACATGCTATCATAAAAAACCTTGACACTTCAAAAGCATGTGGACCCGATCTCATCCCAGCTGTGCTATTAAAAAAGTGCTCAGCCGAAGTAGCTCCAGTTCTCTCCAAACTCTACAACAAATGCCTTAATGAATCTTGCTTTCCGGGCTGTTGGAAAACTGATTCTGTGGTACCAATATTCAAGAATTCTGGCGAAAGAACTGACCCATCAAATTATCGCCCTATTAGCCTCCTCCCACTTTTTGCCAAAATATTTGAGACCTTAATTAACCATGCTCTAGTCCATCACCTTACAGATGCTAAACTTCTGACTGACCAACTATATGGATTTAGACAAGCCCGTTCCACAGCAGACATCCTAACTGTAATCTCTGAACGTATATACCATTCACTGGACAAAGCGGGGGAGGGCAGAGCGGTAGCTCTAGATATATCTAAGGCTTTTGACAGGGTATGGCATGAGGGTCTCCTCAGGAAAATTAGATCATACGGTATCACTGGGAGAATACTTAATTAAATCCTTCTTAGATAAGAGAAAAATCCAGGTTGTCCTCGATGGTCGTACATCTAAACAATATGATATAAATGCGGGGGTGCCCCAGGGATCTATCCTTGGACCTCTACTGTTCCTGATATTCATAAATGACCTCCCCGAAAAAACTGCCTCTGAGATGGGTATATATGCTGATGACACCACACTCTATAACAGACACGACAGGAAAACAAATGAACATATACCTAAAGAAATGGCAGAAACACTAGAGGATGACCTCCAATCAGTAGTGGAATGGGGACAAAAATGGATGGTCACATTCAATGCCGCCAAGACTAAACTAGTTTCATTCAATAATTACAAGAAACTTTTCTACCACCTATAGCAATGGCCAATGATTCTTTATCTGAGAGTACGTCTTTCAAGCTCCTTGGCCTAACGTTCACAGGAAACATGAGTTGGAACAATTACATCGAGGGCATTGCCATGCCGCTGCAAGGAAGGTGGGCTCTCTCTCTCTCTCTACCGTGCTAGAAAACTACTAACACCCGAAAGTATCCTGTACCTCTATAAGGCAACCATTCACCCATGTATGGAGTATTGCTGTCATATTTGGGCTGGTGCATCTGCTACTAGTCTCTCGCTCCTTAACAAGGTTCAAAAGAGAGTCGCAAATCCCTACATAGTACCCCAGTAGTTGTTGCCCCTGTTAGTAGCCCCCTACACCAAAGTGGCAATGTGCCTTGTATGGGGTGAAAATGTAATTAAAAATATATATATATATATATATATATATATATATATATATGAGAAAGAAAATTAAAACTCTAAGTTGAACTTTACAATCGAAATTTATATATACTCCAAAAAACAATTTAAAAAAAATTTTTTATTACATTTTCACCCCAAACAAGGCACATTGCCACTTTGGTGTAGGGGGCTACTATCAGGGAAAACAGCTACTGGGGTACTATGTAGGGAGTTGGGCAGCAAAATGTCAGTTCACGTTACACTTGAACTTCTGCACGTCAGTACAGTTTGGGAAGCAGGAACCTGGAATGGAATCCCAAAGTCTAACGGTTCTGGGGGAAGAAACTACTGGAGTAGAAAGATCTTTTACATCTAGGGATCTCTACTGTGTGGGGGTGGGAATTTGCAGCTTGTCGGGTTTGTCTAGGGTGTTCACATCGTGGGGGCACAAGTGCTTGCAGTTCTTCAGAGCATTCACCATTATAATACTTGTAGAACAGGCAGAGGGATGCAACGTTTCGACGATGGGACAGAGGCTGAAACTTAGATGCCAGTTCAGGACCTATCAGATTAGCGACTCTCTTTTGAACCTTGTCTAGGAACGAGAGACTAGTAGCAGATGCGCCAGCCCAAATATGACAACACTACTCCATACATGGGCGAATGGTGTTGTAGATTTTCCAGAAGTCACAATTTCCTAATTTTTGTGCTTCGATGCGTTTTTTAATAGTTTCAATAAATTCTCTCTTAGCTGTCGCTATTTCTTTCTTAATGTTACTTCTAGCTTCTATATACTTATGTCTGTTTGAACTGGACTTATGTTGGTTAAATCTGTGGTATACATGCTGCCTTTGAGCAATGGCAGTTGCGCAAGTAGAAGTAAACCATTGGGGAGAGTGGGGCTTGCTATAAAATTTCCGCATGGGAAAATGTGCTTTAATTGCTGTTTTGAACCATTCAGTGGTCTCATTTGCGCACTGTTCAGCAGGAAGAGAAAAAATATTTCCCCATGGGGCATCTCTAAGATCTCTGATGGCTTCCCAGTCAGCCTTTTTATAATATCTTGTTTTGAGCACTGGCTCTTCAGTTTTGGGTTTAGAGTTTAGGGCGATTTCAACTATTATCACTGCATCATCAGCGTTCCCAAGTGGACTGTCAGCATTCGTTATACAATCATCGGGAACTGTGATAAGAAACAGATCTAGAACTGATGCTTGTTCTTGCTGGTCAGTGAAATGGGTTGGAAACGTAACCATTTTTGATAGGGAGTGAGATATAGCGAAGCTATGTGTTGTGCTGCCCGCTGCATCTGTGTAAGTAGAGAATCCAAGCCAGTTTTTGTGGTGGACATCAAAGTCACCAAATACATGTACTTAAAGTCACTAAATACATGTACTTGGACGCTAGTGTCGAGGGAGAGTGCTGTATCTATGCTGTCAGAGACTTTGTTTATTATGGTGCAGTCCTGGGTCGAGGGAGAGCGGTAGAGAAAATAAAAGTAGCTAATGTCACATTGTATGTTTAGTCTAAATCGACATGGCACTGGTGATGATAGTTGGGATTTGATGTGATAAGAACAGATACCAAAAATTAGATTCCAATCTTGAACAGAAAATTGAGCATTTAATTTTAAAAATCGCATAGAAAAATGCTGAAAAATTCTTCATTTTCATAGCATTTTTCACAACACTGACTTTGAAATTTCACTATTTTTATAAAATATTCAATTAAAATTGATATATTTATATGAAATACATTGAAAGAAAAATACATGAATTATAATTTTAACTATGAATCACAACTAGCAAAATATCTCAACTTTTAGTGCATTGATTAAACAAAAGTTGTAAAAAACGCTAATTAGCAACTAAGTCTTTTAAATTTCACAATTCAAAAAGATATGTGGAGATGTATTACACAATATAAAAACTTGATACAAGTTACAGAACCATGTATTTTAATTTTTTATTAGAGGCAATAATATAAACTTATAATAGAACTAAATTGTTCTGTATAATTTCCTTTTGAGGAAAATGAAGGTCTAATTTGCTGGCATGATGACTTTGTAATAATGTGTCTATGTCTTGCTTCCTGCCCATATACAACTTTTTGAGAAAAATTAATCAAATTTGACCAGTGTGTGGCTGCAAAATTGATAGCAGTAATCTTTTTCATTTTTTTTTTTTTTTTGAGTTGTTCACTATTTCTGGAAAAAACAACACTCAAAAAAAAAAAATTATTTGAAAACACTTATTTTTTTTATATTTTTGCGATTTAATATGAATAAAACTAACTATTGTTTGGGTAAATTAAGAAAACTAATAAAATTTAATGGATAAATATTTATTTACCTAATGCACAAAATCGTTTGAATGCCCTCTTCTCTCACATCCAATTCATCTGAGTTTATCATCAATATTATATTTTCCGGAAGTAGTACAAAAACACTATATTTTGAACAGTTTAAAACAGTAATTTGGATTTCAGTGAACTGTTTTGTTCTCTGAATCATATTAAAATATATTGTTGTTGGTTAAAAAAAAAATATTGTCGGTTTTGATCTCAAACCAACTAACTGCATACACTTGGATGATAAATTTGACCAAAATGTTTAATTTATCATAGTGTTTGAGAATAGACAACTCTAGTCCATAAACACAATCTTGTGGCTTATGTTAGCCATCTTCCTTGATTCAAGGGCCCAATTTTCTAAGTTAACTTCTCCACAAGAAATGCCAACAGCATACTCAAAAAGTAGCCTCTGGTCTTCACACTTAAATTATTTGTTTCTTCTGCTGGCAGGGATCGGGAGGGACACTAATTTTTTAGAATTCTACTTGAGGCAAATCTTGATAATTATTGATACAAAGTTTCCACCCTCGCCAAACTTTCACAAGAAACACTCGTCTAGCTGAAAACACTATCAATAATTCCCCCCACTCTTTATCTGTGCTTGACCTAAACATAGATTCCATGAACAAAGCTCCTTTCTTAGAACTGCACACCTGTGGAATTGTCTTCCGTTTGCCTGCTTTCCGGCTGACTACAATATGGTTGTCTTCAAGTCTAATGTAAACAAGTTCTTGATGAGCCGTTCCACTTAAGTTAACAAATTTACCGAATTTCCATTACTGACGATTACTATATTGTCCTTTTGACTACTGTACACTCTTTAACCCTTATCCTCGAGTGGCCTCAAGCCTTGATAATGTGGTGATTGTCAGGGTAATCAGTGATTGAGAAAGATGTAGAGGCGATTACTATATTGTCCAATTTCTACTGTACACTCTTTAACCCTTATCCTCGAGTGGCCTATTGGTCTTGATAAGTGGTGATGACTATGTAAAAAAAATAAATAAAAATAAGTGTTAGTTATAAGAAATAATGAAAAACTTTGTAGAGTTGAATTAGATTCGCCAAGAGTCGCCAACCTGATAGGTCCTGAACTGTCATCTAGGCTTCAACCTCTGTCCCATCGACGAGATGTTGCATCCCTCTGCTGGTTCTACAAATACTTTAATGGTGAATGCTCTGACGAACTGCAAACACTTGTACCTCCCCGACGTAACTACCCCCGACAAACCCGACAAGCTACTAAGTCTCATCCCTTTACAGTAGAGATCCCTAGGTGCAAGAAAGCCCTTTACTCCAATAGTTTCTTCCCCAGAACTGCAGGTCTTTGGAACTCCCTTCCGGGATTCTGCTTTCCCAACTGCAATGATATGCAGAAGTTCAAGTGTAATGTTAACAAACATCTTTCTACTCTTCTCCCTTCATAATGACCCCGCTAATTAATTCCCTAATAGTAGCCTCCTGCTTCAAAGTGGCACTGTGCCTTGTTTGGGGTGAAAATTGAATAAAAAAAATTAAAAAAAAAAGATGTATTGAAGAGAGAGTACCAAACCAAAGCAGAGGCATAGCAGTTTTTAGTTTAGGCATTTTTAGCAGAGTTTAGCTCCTCCTTCGATAACATGAATTTATCCATAAAGAGATTCATTCTTGCTGTAGCTGTGCCATTTTAAACGAGAGTTTAGAGTTTGAAAAACCAGTGCTTGTGCATCTATGTTACCATGCTATTTTTAATAATATTTTCAAGTTAAATTTAATTTTTATGAAAATCTTTGTTTATTAAATTTTTAGGTGAAAGTACAGAATAGTTACAATACAACCTCCTTCTCATATTAAGAATGGCTTTCTAAACAACAAAGTTATTTTAGCACAATAACATAGATGCACAAATAACGAAAAACCTTTAAAGGAGTTTCCTTATTTACTCGTATTAATCTTTGTGGGTTATCTGATTTTAAAACTATAATTTTAGAAGAAAAACAGTAGCAGTGTCAGAAATTTCGTGAAAATAGTGAATAATTCCACCCCATCTTTCCAAGCTTATAACTCCTCGAAAAATGTAATTCAAGCCCTAATTTTTTTTTTCAATTAAAGGAGTAAGGACCAAGGTTTTATTTAAAAAAAAAATAAAACAAAACAATGTGTTTTTTTTTTTAAAAAAGGTTTTAAACTTCGGACTTTACAGGTAAATTTCTAAAAAACTGATTTTTTTTTTTGTTTTAAATTTGAATATATTATTTATTGACCTTTTCTCTTCAATTTGTGATATATAAAACTATTAAACATAAATTAATTATTTACTTTTTAATAGACATTTCAAAATGAGAGGCGTAAATTATTCGACCCCCTATCTTTCTAAGCTTATAACTCCTCGAAAAATGTAATTCAAGCCCTAATTTTTTTTTCAATTAAAGGAGCAAGGACCAAGGTTTCATTAAAAAAAAAAAAAAAAAGACAAAAAGAAAAAATGTGTTCTTATAAAATAAGGTTTTAAACTTCGGACTTTACAGGTAAATTTCTAAAAAACTGATTTTTTTTTTTGTTTTAAATTTGAATATATTATTTATTGACCTTTTCTCTTCAATTTGTGATATATAAACCTATTAAACATAAATTAATTATTTACTTTTTAATAGACATTTCAAAATGGGGGGGGGGGGGGCGTGAAAATGGGGGGGCGTGAAAATGGGGGGGCGTGAATTTAAAAAAAACGTTTGTCTAAAATATTATATTCGGTTTATTGGAAAGAACATAAAATTTCACATTGACCCTGAAAATATCGTAAAAATAGAATCAATAGAAAAATTTTGATAGATTTTTAAAATTAAAAAATATTGAGTTTAAAAATTGAAAAATATTGAGTTCGTAAAATTCATTACTGTTTTAAAAAAAATAAAAATATTTTTATTACTTTTAAAACAACTGTAATAGTTTATTTTGGAAGTATAATCCATAAAGAAAATAAATAACCCACTTTTAACAGAGAAATTACGAGATTTTTATATTGTATTCGCAGTTTCGTGTTAGGGGTGTCAAAAATTCCTACAAAAATTCTGATACTGCTAGAAAAACACTGCTTAAAAACAATTACTCCCTAAAAATAAAAGAAATTAAAATTTGACACTAATTTTCTGCAAATGTTTCGTAAAAAATGTGCAGAATAAAATTGTATGGACTTTTTTTTATTTTTTTAATATAAAACTGGAGTATTACCATATTTTAATAAAAATTTCAAATAGAATTTGATGTGAAATATTAGGTTGGTGTAAAAATAATGTTTTTGATGTTCATTTGAACGTCAGAAAATGCCATTATTTTTGCACCAACCATTAGGTTGGTGCAAAAATAATGGCATTTTCTGACGTAAAAAAAATTAAAAAAGATAAAAAAAAAAATATGTTTAAATTCACTACAGACACTTGAAATATTATAATATATATTTTAAACAAGTCTTTTTCGTTTTTCCTTTCGAAATAATTAAGCCTAAATCATAATGTTTTCAAATTAAATAAACAAACGTTAATTTTCAATATCAATAACGAGCGTTTTTTGCGACGGTGAAATAAAAAATGTTTCCACCAAAAAAAAGTTCCTGAAATGAAAAAACGAACTTTGGTTATTATTATTTAAAAAAACATATTTTTGCCTTTACACTTAATATTTATTTTATTAATTCATCATCCTCACTCATTTTATTTAAAAATGTAATTTAAAAATTATTCTAAATAATGATTCCATTTTCTTAACAGTACGGATTGTTTTGATGACGGGACGTTCTTGACAATTCACCGAAAAACTTTTAATCACTTCAATTTTTCAAAGATAACGATTGTGAGAAAAATATTTCGTGTAGGTCTTTTTTCTCGCCGAGGTTCCAAAATCGACCTGCCCTAGTGTGCATTTGTTATACAAATATATATAGTGTCTATCTATCTGTCTATATATCTATCTGTCTGTCTATATATCTATCTGTCTGTCTGTCTATCTATCTCTCTATCTATCGGCCCTGTCGGTGGGGCATTAGAATACGCCGACTGCCCCCCTGCAAAGGGTAAAAGCCCCTCAATGGGGGTCCTGGATATGACCTTAAACTATATCCAGTGGTGAGGCCTCAGCTTGTGGGCTTTGGGGAGTGTGGAGCCACCCTTTAATTACCATTGCTCCCAGGTCCACTCTGACCCGGAGTGGTAGTACCTGTTAGGGTCCCAAGTATGGGTTAAATAGAAACCGACTTGAAAACAACAAATATATTATATTAAAAAAATTTTTCTTCAAAATCTTTGGATTCTGCATTAAATAACCCGAAAAGGGTTGATATGCCGTAAAACAAAAACAACCAACCAACCAACCAACTCTCTATCTGTCTATCTATATATATATCTATTTGTCTATCTATCTATTTATCTATCTATCTGTCTGTCTATCTATCTATCTCTGTCGCTTTGCCTCTCTCTCTCTCTCTCTCTCTCTCTCTCTCTCTCTCTACCTTAGTCTATATCTATCTACCTCAGTCTGTTCATATCTATTTATCTATTCGCTGGTCGCCCGGCATTACCCCGTTATACAATACGCTTAAACATTATATTTAAATTTATACAGATTGCATATGTGTGATTATAGAATCAATCCTCTATTGATTATTATATATTAAGAGGAATAATTTGCCCGGTGGACTAATTTGCAAAAATAATATAAATAAAAATAAAATGATAATGTCGTTCATCAAATTTCGTCTCTGTTTGTTTGTGTGCTGTGTCTATGCTGTCAAAGACTTTGTTTATTATGGTGCAGTCCTGGGTCGAGGGAGAGCGGTAGAGAAAATAAAAGTAGCTAATGTTATGCTGCATGTTTAGTCTAAAGCACATAAAGGCTTGAGCGTTCGATTCTAGGTTTGTTTCTCTAGTCAAGGGGAGGGTGTTTCGAATGTAGACTCCAAGTCCGTGCATATGTCTGTCAGAGTCCTTACGGCAGAGTGGGAGATATCCAGGCATGTTAAAGTAGTTAGAAGGGATGGAGGAGTGTATGTTAATCTCACTTAGTGCTTAGATATCCGGGGTATTTGTTAGAAGTTCTTCAACATCAGCTAAATTAGTTCTAAGCCCACAGATTCGTGAATGCAAGCCTCAAGGGAGGAGGCAAGTTGGATTTGTTTGACCCTAAGCTTATTTTTTTATTGTACTATCATCACTTTCTTAAAGAGTTTCAGTTTAGGTAAGGGGGAGTTGAACAAGGTTATGCAGGGTATCAGACATGCAACACAAGTAGACCATCAGCTGACCTTTCATCAACTAGGATTGTGACCTCAGGAAAGCCCATTGGGGATGAGTGCAGTGCCCCTTTCCATGCGCAACATGGCACTACAAACATCCCGATATTATACAACTGTTGATGGAGCAACTGCTCTAAGCGCTACCAAAGACTTAGGGCACCTGTACTACCAGTCGGAAACAGTAGCCAGGAACTGTCAATCCGGTAACCTCAACCCATCAGACGATGGTCAACCCAATCTAATTGCACAGGCATATATGCCACTAAGTCCTTATTCCGCTGAGTTTCAAAGAATGCTAATGTTATTCTTCTCATTAGAGGACATAAAGAAATCAGCAAATTATATTTGTAGCAATGCTAGAATTTGCTAGTTAAGGCATTAAGTGAAACCGCAATTTATTGTAGTTAACTGCGCATAATATTTCAGCTTGCATGAAAATCTTTTAAAGTTGATCCGAAATGCAAAATAGTTCTTTAGAGATTCAAAATAAGTCCAGTGTGATGATGCATATAACCCGATTGGAAAGCCTTCAAAACAGCTGAAATAATGAAAATTGTTTTTTTTCTGGGCAGTGCAGTAGTCCAAAGAGAAGTCTGTCCCTAGTCAAATGGGACCTAATAGTAAAAAGAGAGAAATCAAATATGAGAACCTTCATCATCGGCTTAATTAGAAAAAGTGATTTCAAATTAAATTTACAAGTAATTAAGTTCAGGCTAAGTGGGGTGGGGGTGATGGTGGGAAGTGGTATCAGTCCTTGAAAGCTCGTATTACTCTGACCGCCAATTGTCTATACAGAACGAAACAGATCTTTCTATAAAGTGTTAAAAATATATATATAATCACTGGAAGAATACTTAACATAATAAAATCCCTTTTAGATAAGAGAAAAATCCAGGCTGTCCTCGATGGTCGTACATCTAAACAATATGATATAAATGCGGGAGTGCCTCAGAGGTCTATCCTTGGACCTCTATTATTCCTAATATTCATAAATGACATCTCTGACAAAATTGTCTGTGAGATGGGTACATATGCTGATGCCACTACCCTCTATAACAGACATGATAGGAAAACAAATGAACACATATCTAACGAAATGGCAGAAACACTAGAGGATAACCTCCGATCTGTAGTGGAATGGGGACAAAAATGGATGATCACATTCAATGCTGCCAAGACTAAACTGGTTTCCTTCAATAACTACAAGAAACCTTCTCTACCACCAATAGCAATGGCCAAAGACTCTTTATCTGAAAGTATATCTTTTAAACTCCTCGGCCTTACGTTCACAGGAAACATGAGTTGGAACAATTACATTGAGAGCATTGCCAGGGCCGCTGCAAAGAAGGTAGGTTCTCTCTCTACCGTGCTAGAAAGCTATTAACGCCTGAAAGTATCCTATACCTCTATAAGGCCACCATTCACCCATGTATGGAGTATTGTTGTCATATTTGGGCTGGTGCATCTGCTGCTAGTCTCTCGCTCCTAGACAAGGTTCAAAAGAGAGTCACCATCCTGATAGGTCCTGAACTGTCATCTAAGCTTCAGCCTCTGTCCCATCAACAAAATGAAGCATCCCTCTGCCAGTTCTACAAGTACTTTAACGGTGAATGTTCTGACGAAATGCTAACACTTGTACCCCCTCGACGTAAATACCCGCGACAAACTCGACAAGCAGCAAAATCGCACCCCTTCACAGTTGAGATCCCTAGATGTAAGAGAGCCTTCTATTTCAGTAGTTTCTTCCACCGAAACAGCTAGACTTTGGAATTCCCTTTCGGGTCCCTGCTTCGCCAACTGTACTGACATGCAGAAGTTCAAGTGTAACGTGAACTGACATCTTGCTGCCCAACTCCCCACATAATCACCTTCGTTAACTCATGTCCCTGATAGTGGCAATGTGACTTGTTTGGGGTGAAAATGTAAAAAAAGACAAAAAAATATATATATAGGCGCGGCCGAACTCTCTCGGTGCTGATGGACCCGTAGATCTTCCCAGGTCATCCGTCTAGGAGAAGGAAAACTCTGAAGCTAAACCTAGGGGAGGGAGGCCTCTTCAGCCCTGGACGACAACCTTCCTAAGCTGGTGACTCAAACAAATTACCGCTCAAGTCCAATGGCAAGGAAATGCCCGGGATGACTGGGAACAATGCCGAGATAAGCGGAGAGCATATACAGCAGCTGGAATTCCCAAAGGGTCATCCATTTTAGTGCTGATCAGGCTCAAATAATTAGCTATATATATATTAGACGACAAGCTTGTTCACAGAAGTTCAGGACACTTTTGTGCATCAGTTCACATGTGGAAAACGCCCTTCATGTGTAGCATCCGGGGCTGGAGGAACCACTGAGAAATATGGAGCAGTAGAAAACTTGAATACAACCACTCAGAACTGTTCTAACGATTTGGAGGAAGCCGGTTAAACCCGTTCGGGGTTAGTGCCGTTTCCATTCCATAACAGGTTGAACCTAAACTGCTTAAGGAGGAGATATTGGCCAGGCGTAGAGGTGCTATCACAGGGACTCATCAGAATCACCCAGTGGTTGACCTTGTTTCCTGACTAGGGCAATGAATGCTAGTTTTCCCCACTCCCACCACATCCCATCCCCCTAAACTGGACACAGTAGGGGTGCTTCAGTACCATATATGTCGGTGCAGTTGGACTAGGCTGACTTTGCCTAATGGATTGAGGGTACTGGATTGACAGTTTCTTGGCTGCTGTTTCCGACTGATAGTACAGGAGCCCTAACTCTTTAGTAGCGCTTAGAGCGGCTGCTCCATCAACAGTTGTATATCCCATATGGAAAGGGACCCTGCGCTTATACCCAGTGGACTTTCCTGAGGCCACAATCCTGTGGGTAAGGACAGCTGATGGTCTACTTGTATTGCATGTCTGATGTTCTGCATAACCACTTGTCCAGCACCCCCTCACTTACCCTAACTGAAACTTTTAAATTAAATAAAATGAAATGACAGTTCAAACAAAAATTACGTTTAAACCAGGACCAAACTTAAAGAAAACCAACCTGCCTCCTCTCTTGAGGCTTGCATTTATGAATATCCACGGGCTTAGAACTAACTTAGATGATGTTGAAGCATTTCTCCTTGTAAACACCCTGGATATCTTAGCATTAAGTGAAACTAACCTACACTCCTCCATTCTCTTTAACCACTTTAACATGCCTGGTTATCTCCCACTCTGCCCTAAGGACTCAGACAGACACATGCATGGGCTTGGAGTCTATATTCGTAACACCCTCCCCCTGATTAGAGAAATAAAACTAGAATCAGACGACCAGGCCTTGATGTGCTTCAGACTAGATATGCAACATAATATTAGCTACTTGTATTTTCTCTACCGCTTTCCCTCAACCTAATAAGCAAAGTCTCTGACAGCATAGATATAGCACTCTCCCTCGATACTAGCGCACAAGTACATGTATTTGGTGGCTTGGATTTTCTAATTACACAGACGTAGCTGGTACCACAACACATAGCTTCTCTATATCTCATTCCCTATCTCAAACAGTTACATTCCTGACACGTTTTCCAGACCAGCAAGACCAACATGCCTCACTTCTAGATCTATTCCTGACAACAGTTCCCGATGACAGTACAACAAATGCCCACTGCCCACTCGGGAATGCTGATCACGCTGTAATAATAGTAGAAATCACCCTAAATTCTCGCCCTAAAACTGAAGACCCACTACTCAAAACAACGAGGTATTACAAAAAGGCTGACTGAGAAGCCATCACGGAAATTCTATAGCAAGCCCCACTCTCCCCAATGGTTTACTTCTACTTGAGCAGCTGCCATTGCTCAAAGGCAACATGCGTTCCGCAGATTCAACCGTAATAAGTCTAGTTCAAACAGACAGAAGTATATATAAGCTAGAAATAATTGTAAGAGAGTAATAGCAACAGCTAAGAGAGAATTTACTGAAACCACCAGAAAACGCATCGAAGCACAGAAATTAGGAACCCGTGATTTTTGGAAAATCGACAACAGTAAATAATGGGCAGCCAACGATTCCCCCACTATCAAACAATCGTGAGGTTGCTTGCACGGCAAAATCTACTTGCCAGTCGATTTGCCTCAAATTCCACACTGGACCCGGCACACCACTCCCTCCCAACTTTCCTTTGCAGACAGACACCACACTAGACAATTTGAAAATCATTCCTTCTCAGGTACATGGTATCATAAAAAACCCGACCAGATCTCACCCCGGCTGTGCTATTAAAAAAAAAAATGCTTTGCTGCGTTGCTCCAGTTCTCTCCAAACTTTACAATAAATGCCTTAACGAATCTTGGTCTCCCGACTGCTGGAAAACCGCTTCTTTGGTACCAGTCTTCAAGAATTCTGGTGAAAGAACTGACCCACTAAATTATCGCCTCATTAGCCTCCTCCCGCTTTTCACCAAAATATTTGAGTTCTTAATTAATCAAGCCCTAGTCCAACACCTAACAGCTGCTAAACTCCTGACCAACAAACCATATGGATTCAGGCAAGCCCGTTCAAGAGCAGATATCTTAACTGAAGTCTCTAAACGTATATACCGTTCACTGGACAAAACAGAGGAGGGGAGGGAAGAGCGGTAGCCCTTGATATATCTAAGGCATTTGACAGGGTATGGCACGATGGTCTTCTAAGGAGAATTAGATCATATGGTTTCACTGGAAGAATTCATAATGTAATTAAATCCTTCTTAAGTAATAGAAAAATCAAAGTTGTCCTCGACGGTCGTACATCTAAACAATATGACATAAACGCGGGAGTACCTCAGGGGTCTATCCTTGGGCCTTTATTATTCCTGATATTCATAAATGATCTCCCTGATAAAATTGTTTCGGAGATGGGTATATTTGCCGATGACACCACTCTCTATAACAGATATGAGGGGAAAACAAATGAACACATATCCAAGGAAATGGCAGAAACACTAGAGGATGACCTCCAATCCGTAGTGGAATGGGGACAAAAATGGATGGTCACATTCAATGCTGCTAAGACTAAGCTTGTTTCCTTCAATAACTACAAGAAACCTTCTCTGCCACCAATAGCAATGGCCAAGAACACATTGCCTGAAAGTACTTCTTTTAAACTCCTCGGCCTAACGTTTACAGGGAATATGAACTGGAATAGATACATTGAGAGCATTGCCAAGGCTGCTACAAAAAAGGTGGGCTCTCTCTACCGTGCTAGAAAACTACTTACACCTGAAAGTATCCTTCACCTCTATAAGGCCACCATTTGCCCATGAGTTGGAAAATTACATTGAGAGCGTTGCCAGGACCGCTGCGAAGAAGGTAGGTTCTCTCTCTACCGTGCTGGAAAGCTATTAACACTCGAAAGTATCCTATACCTCTATAAGGCCACCATTCACCCACGTATGGGGTATTGTTGTCACATTTGGGCTGGTGCATCTGCTGCTTGTCTCTCACTCCTTGACTGGGTCCAAAAGAGAGTCGGCAATCTGATAGGTCCTGAACTGTCATCTAAGCTTCAGCCTCTGTCCCATCGACGAAATGTTGCATCCCTCTGCCTGTTCTACAAGTATTTTAATGGTGAATGCTCCAACGAACTGCAAACACTTGTACCTCCCCGACGTAACTACCCCCAACAAACCCAACAAGCAACTAAGTCCCACCCCTTTACAGTAGAGATCCGTAGGTGCAAGAAGGCCTTTTACTCCAATAGTTTCTTCGCCAGAATTGCAAGTTTTTGGAACTCCCTTCTGGGATTCTGCTTTCCCAACTGTACTGACATGCAGAAGTTCAAGTGTAATGTGAACAAACATCTTGCTACTCATCTCCTTTCATAAAGCCCCACAAATTGTGTCCCTGATAGTAGCCCCCTACTTCAAAGTAGCACTGTGCCTTGTTTGGGGTGAAAATTGAATAAAATATATATATATATATATATATATATATATATATATATAAAAAATCAAATAAGAGACGTGTTGCATTTAACTTTATTTTCAAATTTCACACAACGCCTTTAATGGATAACCTACCTAGACTTTCAAATCACGCGCAACCATGCGTAATTATCCGGCTACAGAAAAACCTCATCATCAGGTGGACTTTACTTAAAATTCTTCCATTCAACACCATATAAGAATAAGAGGAAAATATATATATATATATATATATACACACACACAGATTGAAAAAGGAGTGTATATCTCCGAAATATATCTTTCGTTTATTTTATAAAAGTAAAAAAAAAATTTGCGTTGTTATTTGGCTTTAAAAAGTGTTAAATGTAACATGTCTCTTATTTGATTATAAAATTTCACTTTAATGGATAAACCTACCCAGACTTTATATATATATATATATATATATATATATATATATATATATTGGCAGCAAATCATTATTCAAGCACATCTGATTGAAAACGACATTGGGATGCCGTCAGGGCCAGTTGCTTTACTGGAATCAAGGTTCTTGATTAGCTTGACAACCTCATGCACGGATATTTGTATGTTACCTAGCGTGTTCTGTGTTATAGGAGGAAATATGGGGAGTTGATGGCCTTCGTCACATAGGGTAGAATTAGCTGCAAAGTTCTTGACAAATAGTTTGGCCTTGTCTGACACTGACGAGATGACCTCTGGTCCATTGATAATGGTTGGGATAGAACGCACATTTCTGTTCAGGATCCTATTTGTTATTTGCCAAAACTGGTGGGAACCAAGCCGCTGATCAGCTACTTTGGATTTAACAGACTGAGCATATAGCTCTCTTGCATTTTTTATTACTCTTTTACAGTGGTTGCTGGCAGTCCTGAAAGCAGCTTTAGTCTCAGTGCATCTATTACGTTGGTAGCTATGGAAAAAGTGATTTCTGTGCGCGATAGCAGCAGCACATTCTGGAGAGAACCATGGCTGGCTGTTAGGTTTTTGTTGAAATCTTTTAGATGGTATGAATCGGTCTATGCCTACAATTAACGATTCGGTCAGATCTGATACTATAGAGCACACATCCTTTTTAAATATGGAATGCAGAGGTAAATCAGATATGAATGTACGGAAGCTATCCCAGTCAGCCATAGAGTATCGGTATACAGTACGTTGGAGGGGTACGTCTGGGGACTTATTACATTTCATTTTTATCTTAACTGATACAACGGAGTGGTCGGAGGATCCTAGAGAAGAATTAATGGAACATGAACATAGCTCAGGGGAAGTTGAGAGAAAAAGATCTAGGAGGCTTGCATATTGACCAGTAGTATCGGGTACTCGGGTGGGTTCACGAACAATCTGAATGAGAGTCGCCAACCTGATAGGTCCTGAACTGTCATCTAGGCTTCAGCCTCTGTCCCATCGACGAGATGTTGCATCCCTCTGCCTGTTCTACAAATACTTCAATGGTGAATGCTCTGACGAACTGTAAACACTTGTACCTCCTCGACTTAACTACCCACGACAAACCCGACAAGCTACTAAGTCTCATCCCTTTACAGTAGAGATCCCTAGGTCATAAGCAATGGCAAAATCATGACAAAACCTTCCCTCATCATCTGTCTTATTTGAATGGGTCAGCCATTCCACGTTATGGACGTTGAAGTCACCACAGATGTGAATGTTAGCCGAGGGATGTGCAGACAGGATGTGGTCTATTTTCTCAGATATACTCTTAAAGATAGTAACTCCGCTGTTATGGGGCCGATAGAGTGCAAATATAAATGCAGTGGTGTTAGCAAGTGCAACCCGGAAGCACATATAGGGTAAATTAGGATCTTCTCTAGAGATATCCCTGCCACATAATGCAAGCACATATTCCATGCCCATGGCGATCTTGGAGGTCAGATTTAGCTGTTAGAGTATCCGTTAATTATGAACTCATCTAGGGAAGTGGTCGGCCCTATTCCAGTTTCACTTAGAAAGAATATGTCCGGTTTCATCTCCTGTAATTGGGTTTCAACCTCTGGAAGGTTGGAACGTAGACCCCTGTATGTTGGAGAAGGAGACCTGGTAGTAGTGGTCTACGTTGGAAGATAGGGTTCTAGGTTTATTTGAGTTTTTTTTCTGGAGATAATTCATATTGAGGTTTTGGGATTTGTGGAACAGGTTGGCATACTTGATTAGAGCAGTACAGAGAGGGAAAGTAAGAGAGAAAAAGACAGGAAAATTTTTTTTTTTTGTAGCACATGAAAAGGTAAAGCCGTAACAATTACCCACTAGTATGGCATCGAGAGGCCCCACCAGAGACTACTGCTTGGTCCAGAATCTATTCACCAAATGGCAATACAGCAGTCCCAGTATTTTGCGCCTGCTGATAGGACAGCCTCCTTAGTGGTCAGCCCAGACAAAACGTTTACCTCCAGCACCCTTACTAGTGACATGGCCATAAGGATAGACATAGAGATAGAAAATTTCCGACATCTCAGACTACTGTTCACCAAGTACTACTGACCTGGCAAGCAGCTTTTTCTTCACCCTTTGTCAGAAAAATAACTCATTTGAATGAGGACTAAGGAAGTAAAAGGAGAAACGAGAGTTACTGGAGCTGCCGATAACACATCCACTGTATTATCTACTCTCCATTTTAAAAAAAAGGGGGGGCAGGGGAATGGGTACAAGTGACTTATTAATATGTAAGTAGTAAAGTCCGGTGTTAAATTATCAATTCAGGACACTTTTGATGATAATCTCCCCTCCCATATTAATGGGTGGAAGTTTTTTATCAATTTGTAAAGTCGGCTTAATTTTACATTCAAGTTTAGATAATTATTCAAGGTTTTAATTTAGGAGGTTCGTTTTCATAGGTGACTTTTTCTTTGCTAATGTCACTGTGTATTATATTTCGAATATAATTGAAAATAAGATTAACTATATTAGATGGTTTGATCGGCTTCTCGAGGCTATCGCTCATTTTAAAAACTTTTTATATCACGTGGAAATCATTTTTTTTTTTTTTACAAGGAGGTTACCACTTATCAAGGCCCGGAAGCCACTCAGGGATAAGGGTTATTGCATGTACAGTACGTTGTACGTTAGTGTTGAGATTTCTTAAAGTGTCTACTTAAGGGGGCGGTTCATCAGGAATTTGTTTACGTTGGATTTGAAAACATCCAAGTCGTAGTCAGGTGGGAAACAGACAGACGGGACAGAGTTCCACTGGCGTGCTGTTCTAAGAAAGAAGCTGTGTTCATGGAATCAACGTTTTGATTTAGGCACAGATAGAGAGTGGGGAAAATTTTTCACAGTGGCTTCAGCTAGATGGGTGTTTTACGTAAAGGATTGGCGAGGGGAGACCAGAGATTGGAGCTCAGGCGAGCACTTGCCATGGAAATAACGGTAAAACAAAGACAGGCTCGCAACGTCTCTTCCAATATAAGCAAGCTTGCAGTAATAGTATAGATTAAGTATAAAATTTTGTACAAACATTAGTCATGGTGAAAGTAAATTTTTCACTCATGGAGGATTGTTTCCCGCATACTCGGATTGTTTATTGTTGTAATCGAAGAAACTGTCACCCCTAGTATTATCTAACTTTATCTAGTGTAATCACAGCACATAATCAAATCCCCATGTTAAGAATGAGTTTATAGATACCAATGTTCTTGTCTTGGCACAGCACATTCATTTTGGGTTTTGGGTTCGAATCGTGGTGTGAGAGGTCTTTTTTTTTTTCGATTTTTTAAATTTTAATATTGAAGCAGAGTTATTTAAGCCATTTTTCACATGTTTTGTTTTTTTTGGGGGGTAATTTTTCACGTTCGTTTTTCTGTTTTTTTTACTTCGCTTATTCATAGGTTTTTATTAACAACCCCCACCTCCGCCCGACCACACACACTGAAAAACACCCGGCCCGGGCAACGCCGGGTATTCCCCGCTAATCTATAATATAAATTTCACCTGTCTGTTTAAATGTATATTTGTATGTCTGCCTAAGACTTTTGACAGAAGCAACAAATTTTCACAAGATCAGTATTAATTTATTTTTATTTCGGACTAATATTCTCATCTTTATTAGTTGTTGCTTTTTATCTTTTATTGGTTTTGTTTATTCACAACTTTTCGGCCAACTATTCCTCTGGCCTTCGTCAGTAAGCGCAACGGATAGGAACTTCGAATCTCCTAACTGCATTCTCAGCCATCACTGCCATCCATAGTTGTTGTCGTCTCACCACATTTTTGGCCAATTAACCTCTGGGTGGGATTGAAACCGCTATCTCCAGACAATGCTCATCTGGAACTGTAGAGATTCAACGTCTCTATCAACTGCGCCACGGGCCCCGAAGGGCGATCAAAGTTGAAATTCAGAAAACAACTAATAAAGATGAGAACAATAGTCCGAAATAAAAATAAATTAATCTCAAAAATGAATTCCAATTAAGGAATAATATAAGATTAGTATTGTTTTGAAGCTCAACCCTTCGGACGACAAATATTGAAAAATTGTCTAAAAAAATCAATTCCTTTACTTCAACTGCGCACTTTTCTACAAGGAGGGGTCACTTTTTTCACATTCTTTTCCTGCTTTACAGTATGGGTTTGAGCCTGCCTGCTTACTACCACTTTTTTTTTGTTTTGCTCAACACACTCGGGCAACGCTGGGCACCATGCTAGTAACAATTAAAGTCACTCGCAAGGAAAAACATGTAAGCGTGACACAGAAAATAACACACACGCTATCGTATTAATATGTAGATCGATTTTGAACTACCAGTAAAAGTAAAATTTACAAACCCCCCACTCTCTGAACATTTAACTTGTGTTTATTATGGTAGTCGGGGGCCGGGGGATAACAACTCTGTTGTTAAATATTTAGAGATTTATAAAGAAGTAGCGAGGGGTACCCGGCGTTGCCCGGGTGTTTGGGGGGGGGGGTAAAAAAAAAAGTAAGTATGAGGATCGAACCCGAACCGTTGAGGCAAAGTTGTAAATTAAAGTGTGAAAAAAAACAAAAAAACGTGCGATGTTAATCATTGCCCCACCGCGAGATGCTAACGGAGACACGTTTGAATTTATTTAATTACTTGGATTTGGCAGGTGCCCGTTTTAATGAGTTACTGAGGTCAAGTTTGACTGCAGGATAGTATTCATTTACTGCTGAACGCTTTTTTTCCCCCACCCGCAAGATGTTATAGGAAAAAGACTAACCCACATGCAGCGAGCGACAAATATTGAATATTTATCTTCCCGAAATCGAGCAAATTAAATAGACAGGTGAGCTTCATTGTTAACTGTGAGATATTACGATTTATATGTGATATAAAAAGTTGTGAACCGACCAACCGCTTCTCTGAAAGAAGCCTTTTGTAGACACACAGAAAAAGCGAACACACATGCATACATACATACATACATTTTCGTTTTTATATTTATAGATTGGAATCGGGAATTGTATCGGAATCTAGACACTTGATTGCTGCAGGGTCTTTAGAATTTGCCCTATGAAAGCTGACTCAAGAAACTTAACTGTTTCTCTCTTGAGTATCGACGATTATGCAGTGATTTCATTTTGGCCTACAATCTAAGGAGATTGTAAATTGTCATGACGATATGCCCAAGGACCTATTATTCACTTTTGTATCAGATAAAGGTCTACACCACAAGAAACCATTTTAACACAGATTTTGATTGAACCAGAGGAGTGCAACTTTTTCAATCAGAATCTCTGGGTTTTGGAATAGACTACCAAGAGAGGTAATAAATGCACCAACAATCTATCCATTCAAAGTTAATTTAAATAAGTACTAAGCTGCTATATTCTCTCCTGTGTAAATTTCAACCACCCTTTCTGTATGTAGTAATTGAAGTTTGTTTTATTTTTTTGCCAAATTGAATTGAAATCAAAAATAAGTAATTTGAGGTAAACATTTCTTTCGTAATTTCATCATTAAACATTTTTGATTCTGCAGAATGTGATCTGTCATTTCTTTACTGTCTCCCAGATCTTCATTCTTTCACTACTTTGATTGACTAAGTCATCTGGAAGCCAAGAAACGTTATTACATCACAGCTTTGTAGTTTATCAAAGTGTTAATAAATTGGCTTTTTATATTTGATCGTTACTTCAAAAAGCTGGAAATTCTATTATTAAATGACTTTCAAAACATCGGAAAATGGTTTTCAATGTACGATCTGAATGATCCATTTTTTTTTTTGCTTTTTACATCCTATTTTTCTTCTTCAGCAACCTGAAGTCACGATGTGCTTGCTCTTCGCAATTTTAATACAAATCAAAAACTGTATTGTCCCATCACTAGTTATTGTATAATCATTTGTGACCACCTGATACAGCCTTTGGTTACTGTAGCCACACCCCAAGGGCATTTTATTCGGCCATTGTTGTTTCGCTGGATTGATCTGATTTTGATTACACCTGTGTAAGCTTTTGCTGAAAATGACCTTTCTGGTAATTTCAAGTTAGTTTCTTTTATATGCATGCCAGGCTTAGAATTTTTTATTCAAATGACCTCTTGGTACATTTGATAATTATTTTATTGACCTTGCAGATGCACGCCTTGGACAAAACAGTTTTCGGTATACAAGGTGGTACAATAAAATCATGATTCCATTTCCGTTTGATGAAAACCGGTTTTCTTTTTTCGTTGCAGAATATCTACTAGTGGACTAGTTGTGTACAAATCCCAAGAGCAATAGGAGCCTTCTATCATGTCTGAGAGTGACACAATGCTCAACAAACGAGATTGGAGATGTGCCGCTGTACAACTCCTGCTCTCTACCGATCCAAGTTATGACAACAGGACCATTGCCAGCACCCTCAAAATGCATCGCTGGATTGTCATGAACAACAGGGACATGTGTTATGTAATGGATGGCTGGAACCATCATACATAACTGAAAAGAAAAAAAACTTCTTTAATAAAAGATTTAAAAGAGTGGGCATCGAATAATCGATTGTCTACCAGTTGAAAAGAGAAAGGGCTTACGTCATAAACAGAGAAATCAGACGACGATTTTTTTGTTTACAAAACAAAGAAACGTGACATTCCTCGTAAGCTCTGGAAGTACAGATATTGGCATGAGTGGTAAATTCACGTGTCCGTCAGCTGAAGATAAATCGGATGATCATCTGAGGTCAGGAACTGGCAAAGAAATTGTCAAAACGTGACTAAAGAACGCAAGTTCTATTATTGATCAGCTGATTGACAGAACGCGTGGATAGGAAAAACAAAGCGACAAAATGCCAATAAAAACGGTGAATCTAACGAGAAGAAGCAGAGAGCTAGCAGAGAGAGGAGAAACAAGGGGCAGCATGTGTTGCTGAAGACCGGATCGTTGAAACGTCATTTCCCTCCTCAGAACACTGTGAGAACACTGTTACCATCGCGGTGAACTTCAAAACCACCAAAAGAAAAGAAAAGACGAACTGTTTTAAATTGTAAATATATTGTAAAATATAATTTTATACAAAAACAAACGCAATTGTGACTTACGTCTTTTAATGCATATTTTTAAGTTACGGCTGATCGTTCTAAGTTGTCAACCGCTTTGTTTTCAGGTTCAACGTTGTTATGACATTTTTGACAATTGACGAGAGGCAAGATAAGGAAAAAGTGCCAGTCTAAGGTGAGATAACTCACTAGTCTTTACTCGTTGTCATAACAACCGCTTAGTAAACAAGTGAACCCACGGACGACCGACGTAATTAAAACTGCTATGTACCATAGCCAGGGAGTCCTACGCACTACTATGATTTCCCAACCTGGGGGCCACTCCACAATACTACACATGCCCAGGGTGATGAAAAAAAAGTTTCCGGTTATGGTTATAGTCTTTGGTGTGGTTTCAAGCGAGGGCCGCATCATGCCACCTCACATCTTCAAAGTTGGTTTGAAAGACAACACTCTAGAAGTGTAAGCCATGTTTAGTTTCAGAACAGTTTCCGATGGTTCGTAGTTCTACACAAGTACTGAGAGGTGACTGGTTTGCAGTAGACAGAACAGTTTCCGATGGTTCGTTGTTCTGCACAAGTCTCGGCAGTTGACTGGTTTGCAGTAGGAATCCACAGAAAGGTTTAATATTGATGGAGCAATTCTGGTTTCTGATTGGTTGGTAGCAGAACGTGAATTAATTCGATTCGTCAGTTCCTAGCAGCATCGTTTATAAATAGAATCTCCCGACTGTGCGGAATCATACTCCATTATAATCAAAAATATTGCAACAAACACTGACCTGGTCATACATCAAGAACATCACCAACATGACCTCCCACAACACTGACCTGGATGTGCTGAAAGTCAACACTGTACCTGGATATGCTGAAGGGTATACAATCAATTCTGGTTTCTGATTGTGTGTTTTTTTTTTTTTAATTCAATTTTCACCCCAAACAAGGCACAGTGCCACTTTGAAGCAGGGGGCTACTATTAGGGACTTAATTAGCGGGGTCATTATGAAGGGAGATGAGTAGAAAGATGTTTGTTAACATTACACTTGGTTGGTAGCAGAACGTGAATTAATTCGATTGGTCAGTTCCTAGAAGCATCGTTTATAAATAGAATCTCCCGACTGTGCGGAATCATACTCCATTATAATAAAAAATATTGCAACAAACACTGACCTGGTCATACACCGAGAACATCACCAACATGACCTCCCACAACACTGACCTGGATGTGCTGAAAGTCAACACTGTACCTGGATATGCTGAAGGGTATACAATCAGGTAGCCGCTGGTAGACCTTAGGTGTGGCAGCAGGAGTCGGCGCCACTCCACAAGTCTAAAGGAACCTAGGCTTGGCTTCTGAAGGAGTGATATGACGTTGTACCCATCTCTCACTGCCCCACCTCCTTCCTCAACCTGATCCTGCAGGACTACTTCATTTGGTCATACGTCGAGAACATCACCAACATGACCTCCAACAACACCAAAGCCAACCTGATTGCTGCTATCTGCTGAGTATTTGCCGAGCTCCCACCAGTGCTTGTGGGAAAGGCATACTCCCAGTTCCAGACCCGTATCAAAGCGGTGATTGAGGCTGAAGGTGGCTACATTGACTAGATGTCAGTTCTACTACATAATCAAGTTACCTAAATTGATATTTTTCAATAGAAGTTTTAAAATAAAGCTGTAGGGTTGTTTTCTTTAGGGGGGGACGATTTTATCGTTCCAACGTGTATATTGGAGAAATTGTAGACAAAAAAGCAAATAAAATTTCAACCATACACAAAGAAATGACCCAATTATTTTTTTTGTAAAAAAGAAAAGTTTTTATTTTTGAGAACGAGCTCATTCAACAAGTACGTTACAGTTTCTTTTTTCAAATTTAGATTTGAAAATTAAATCAACTTTAACTGCGGACAGGGAATCAGGTAAAGTTATTATTTATTAGATTTTTCATGTTCTTGTCCAGAATTCAACCTAAAAGTTTAAAAGTCATGTTCCAAAAATCACATAAATTGATCAAGGAAATTTTTTTTTAACTAAAAAAAAAATCAAATTTTATGATGAAGTGAGACATGTTTTGATCCGCCATGTATGATCAAAATAAAATTCAATGTTTTTTTTTTTTTTATGTTTGAATATTTTTAACCTGGAATCGCTGCTTTCTGTCCAGTCCTAAGAGACAATGGATAACCCCTGTAAGGGTACCTGCATAAGTACTTAGGATAGGGATACAAAATAATTTTAAAATTAACAATAACAATAGAAAATAAAATAAACATACATTTGCATAAATTATCGGTGCTAATGCAGAGAGTGATCCGCGCTATTTTTGAAATCTTATTTCCAAGTTTAATTAAAGTTTTATGATATGTTTTTTTTTATTCAATTGTAAGGT
>NC_136527.1:3759040-3804040 GCF_053919585.1 Euprymna scolopes
TATATATATTTATACAAAATAGCGTCCACTCGCAGCTGAACATTTTGCTAACTGCATTTCATTTCCTCTGATGATACCAGCTATTGTTGAAAATTCATGGATTAAGGAAATTAAAATAACCCCTTCTATATATTCCTTTGTCAAGCAATAAATTCTTAAATCGAATATATGCCTCTATATGTTGTTTTTTCAGAATTTAAAATTAAACCACTAAATTTATATATATATATATATATATATGCTTCAAACAAACTAGTATAAACTTTATAGTGCTTATATATATATATATATATATATATATAAATACTTCATTTACTCACATAAAATTAATATATGAAAGTATAAATTTATGAATAAACTTTAAGTATTTACTTCGAAAGTGCTCAATACGTAGGTAGAGCTAGTTAGTAAGTTATGGCGATTAAGCTACACTGAATATTCCGCGTTTCATCCACTCTAGCCTGAAGAGTCCTAGAGTGGATGAAACGCCGAATATTCAGTGTATATATTTTATAACTTACTATACATATATATATATATATATATATATATATATATATATATATATATATATATTATATATACATATATCTTTTATATTTTATAGAGAGAATTAGACGTGGAGTCTAAAGAGCAGAGTTTATTTTAATGTACTAGTAAATGTATTAATACAATTAAAGGAAAACAGTTCCCTTTGTGCTTTCGACATATAATAAGCTCAATAGTTATAGATATCCTAGAGCGATATTGATATTGAGTAAAACGATTCATAATTGTTAATTAAAAATCAGTTTCAAAAGGAAAAGCAATTTTGATTTTGTTTGTTTTTCATTTTTGAAACTGATTTTTAATTCACAATTATGAATCGTTTTACTCAATGTATATATATATATATATATATATATATATATATATATATATATATATATATATATATATATATATATATATATGGTTACCTTTAATGCATCTAAAACCAAACTCCTGAAGAGTCCTAGAGTGGATGAAACGCGGAATATTCAGTGTAGCTTAATCGCCATATATATTTTATAACTTACTATACACACACATATATATATATGCATATATCTTTTATATTTTATAGAGAGAATTAGACGTGGAGTCTAAAGAGCAGAGTTTATTTTAATGTATGAATACTTTTAAAGAACATTGCCCATTGTACTGTAGATATATGATAAGCTCAATAGGTATATGTATTCTAGAGCTATATTGAGTAAAAAAATTAATAATTGTAAATAGGTGGGAGAAGTTTAAGACACCAAAATAAAACTAGCATTTTTGTAGTAAGGTGGATATTCCTTATTGAGCTCCATTAGAAAATTTGTTTTAAGTTCAGTCAGTATATCTTTCGGCATACTGCTGTATCATGTCTCCGAATGTTTTTTTGTTTATTTTTACACGGTGGTCACCACTTATCAAGGCCCGGAAGCCACTCAGGGATAAGGGTTATTGCAAGTACAGTACGTTAGTGTGGAGATTTGATGAAGTGTTTACTTAAGGGGGCGGTTCATTAGGAATTTGTTTACGTTGGACTTGAACACATCCAAGTTGTAGTCAGGTGGGAAGCAGGCAGACGGAACAGAGTTCCACAGGCGTGCAGTTTTAAGAAAGAAGCTTTGTTCATGGAATCCGCGTTTTGATTTAGGCACAGATAAAGAGTGGGGGAAATTTTTCACAGTGGATTCAGCTAGACGGGTGTTTTTCGTGAAAGATTGGCGAGGGGGGACCAGAGATTGGAGTTCAGACGAGTACCTGCCATGGAAATAACAATAAAAACAAGGATAGGCTCGCAACGTCTCTTCTGTGGGAGAGAGGTTGCAGGGAAGAGAAAAGGGCATCCCCCACTAAGCCACGAAGTCTATTTTGTACTCTGTCAAGGCAGGATAGACTGTTTTTAGTTTTGGTTGTAATAATCATTTATTTTGGTGTCTTAAACTTCTCCCCACGCCCCCATTTTTTGCTGATGAGGAAATTATGTTCGAAGATAAAACCTTTATCAATTATTGTCAATTTAATAAAATTAATATCGTTTCCGAAACGATCGTACACTAAAGTTGATTTTGTTTGTCGTTCCTTTTGAAACTGATTCATAACTTACAATTATTAATCTTTTTACTTTTTTTTTTTTAATATATATTTTTTGAGTAAAAAGATTAATAATTGTAAGCTATGAATTGTAATATATTATTTTGCTTTGTTTAAAATATAATTATCGACTGACATATGTTTCGTTGTCTACGACTCCTCAAACTACTTGATCGAATGATGTGATTTTTGTAAATATGACATGATTTTTAGAATATGACATTTTCATTCTGTAACAGATATGCACATCATAAAGATTTTTCTACATTTTTTTTTTTTTTAATTAGGCTGAATTCTGGACTTGTACCGATTATTTCTTTGTTTTTTCTGATTTCTTCATCTTTTTTTTTTCTCGTTTTTTTTTTTCTGATTTCTTAGTCTTTTTTCCGTCGTTTTTTTTTATTTATGATTCGTCTTTTTTTTTCTTCTTCAAATCCCCGCTTTACCAGCTGGCGTTAAGTTCTTGCGACACCTTTTCAAGAAAGAACCGATGCGATGCATACAGCTGCAGCTTCTGGCTCACGTCCATCCACTTCGCTCGGGCGGCATCATCACCTACGTGAGAACGACACAAAAAATAAATTTTAAAACATCAAATATAAAAACATTTTTGTAAACAATTCAGGTAAAAAAAAAAGAAAAAAAGTAAAGCATGAGTTGTCTCCCCATTTTTTTTTACATGTAGGTAACCACTTATCAAGGCCCGAAGGCCACTCAGGGATAAGGGTTGCAGTATAGGTCCGATTTGACACTTTTGAAGGTCCTTGTGCAGTATAGGTCCGATTTGACAATTTTGAAGGATAAAAAATGAAAAATTAATAAAAATATAAGGTAACCTCTGAAATGATATTTGTGCCCGGGACTACGCCGGGCGGCCTTTTTTTTTTTTCTTTGTTTTTCTTACTCACGTTCACCCCTAACAAGGCATTAACCAGTTCAACGTAATGGGTTACTATTTGGGGCCATGCCTAGGAAAGATTAACAAGATTTTTTTTTTTTTTACATGGAGGTCACCACTTATCAAGGCCTGAAGGCCACTCAGGGATAAGGGTTATTGCGTGTACAGTAATCAATGAGATAGTATTGTAGCAATCATTAGTATTGGGGGTTTTGATAGAGTGTCTTACTTAAGGGGGCGGTTTGTCAGGGGTTTGTTTATGTTGGACTTGAAGACGTCCAAGTTGTAGTCAGGTGGGAAACAGGCAAGCGGCAGAGAGTTCCACTAGCGTGCAGTTCTAAGAAAGAAGCTTTGCTCATGGAATCTACGTTTGGATTTAGACACAGATAAAGAGTGGGGAAAATTATTGACAGTAGTTTCAGCCAGACGGGTGTTTCTCGTGAAAGATTGGCGAGGGGGCGACAAGGGATTGGAGCTCAGGCGAGCACCTGCCATGGAAATAGCGATAAAACAAAGACAGGCTCGCAACGTCTCTTCTGTGGGAGAGAGGTTGCAGGGAAGAGAAATGGGCATCCCCACTAAACCACAAAGTCTATTTTATACTCTGTCAAGGCAGGATAGGCTGTTTTTAGCAGCTCGTGCCCAGATGTGGCAGCAGTACTCCGTCCTTGGACGTACTTGGCTTTTATACAGATAGAGAATTGCATCAGTAGTGAGATATCTTCTGGAGCGGTAGAAGGATCCCACCATTTTCCCAGCGTCCCTGGCAACAGATTTGATGTACGTGTTCCATTTCAGATCAGGAGTAAAGGTCAAACCCAGAAGCTTGTCAAAACATGGAGCCTCTCCAAGACGAGAGCCATCCATTTCAATTGATAACAGATGGGGATCAGAGCGTTGATGATGTAAAGATAGAAGCTTGGTTTTGGATGCATTAAAAGTGACCAGCCACCTCTTCCCCCATTGTATCACGCGCTCGAGATCAGAGGAGAGAGAATTAGAGAGAACTTAGTCATTTACGGCCTTTGATGTGTTGCCATAGATGGTCGTGTCATCAGCATAGATGTCAACTGGTACAGTTTAGTGAAGACATTAAAAAATGAAAATATCGAAAAAAGTTTAAATTGTACGTATCTGTTATGGAATGAAGTTCTCCAAAAAATAAATTTCACTTAATTTCATCAAGTAGTTCTTTTTTTTACAGCGAAAAAACAATTTGTTATGATACCGAGCAAAAGGTTCGATTTTTAGGAAGAAAAGCTAGAATTAAAGACGAGGAGGGAGTGTCGGCGCTTTACATGGAGTTATCTCCCTGTGGCGTTTCTAAAATCCAAACAAAAATTTAAAACAAATCAAAGATTACTGCCTTCAACGCTCTCTTATAAAAACATGTTTTTGCTGCTATAAAAAAAGACTACTCGATCAAATTAAGTGAAATTTTTTTTTTGGGGATCTTCAGTTCAAAATGAATGCGTACAATATAACCTTTTTTTTTTTTTTTTTTCGATATTTTCAGTTTTTAATGTCTTGATTAAACTGTACAAGTACCATCTTGCTCTATCGTGTTTTACCTTTTTTTTTTTACTTTATTTTAGTAAGTTTTAAGATATCAAGGGAGCTAACTCCTCCTGGAGCTAACACTTGATTCTGTTATGATTTAAATTTATATCCGAGGGCTCTTTTAAGAACAGACGTTGTTTCCTTTATAGCTGCTATTTGTATTTGGTCTTCCAGGAATTGTTTCTGTGTGTGCGCGTGTGTGTGTGCATATATATGCATTAAAAGTTCTGATTTGAGCTTTCTTAAACAAATATTTTCACAATTTCAATTTCTGTGGTTATTTTAAAGGTCTTTTAGAAAACATGATATGGACATAACCCTTTATTTGCAAATTAAAATATTTGCATTGAATTTGATCCAGAGTCGTTAGACGATAATTAAGAAAGATTTCCTCAATTTGTATTTCTTCCTAAGACTTCTTACTCTTAAGCCTAAAATTTTACACAATTTCTTGAATAAAAATAATATAATGGGTTTTGATACAAATCAAGATAAGGATTCTAGACATACGATTTAGTATAATTATATCTTGATTAGTGAGCAGAGGGTGAATAAACAATTTGCTTAATGTGATCCCAGAAATAAAATATAAATATTAATAAAAAATAAATATTAACATTAGTGCGTGACTTTGTGGCCACCCTGTAGAGTCGTGATTTCAAAAGTCAAAAAATAAAAAAAGGATTTGGGTGCTGGAATCGAAACCGAAACTGTAGCATTCAAAGCAAGTGATGTTACAACTGTACCAACGTTCGACGCATATGAACTGATTTAAATTTAAAATTAAAAATAAACTAAGATGAATGTACAAGATGTATAACGATTTTTTCAATGTTGACCCTTTTTTGACCCCTTAAAAACTATTTTAGCCAGCTAAAGACACATAAAAGAACGGCCCATAAAAATCCAATCATTTGAGGCCCCTAGCACTGATCTGCGGCTTTTAATTTCAGAGGAGATAGAGTTTGAAAATATGGAGACAGACAGACATATAGCGTTTTATATATTAGATTAGATGAACAAAGGCTATCTTTTCTAAAAAGTACTTAGGTGACATCGGCTAGAGTCGAAAGCAAAACTATAACATTCAAAGCTGGTGACGTTACCACTGTACTAACGTGACACGCATATGAACTGATTTAAATTAAAAATTAAAAATAAACTAAGATGAACGGACAAAATGTATAACAATTTTTTCAATCTTGACTCTTTTTGACCCCTTAAAAACTATTTTAACTGACTAAAGACCCATAAAAGAATGGTCCATAAGAATGCAATCAGTTGAGGCACCTATACTGTTGTTCTAATTGCCTTAATATATATATATATATATATATATATATATATATATATATATAGAGAGAGAGAGAGAGAGAGAGAGAGAGAGAGAGGGAGTTGATTTTAAAATAAAACAAAAAATTATTTGAGTGCCATTAACTAGAATCGAAACCGAAAGCAAGACTGTTACATTCAAAGCTGGTGACGTTACCACTGTACCAACATGACACGCATATGAACTGATTTAAATTAAAAATAAACTAAGATACATTAAAATATACTCTGCTCTCTAGATTGTGGTTCTAATATATATATATATATATATATATATATATATATATATATATATATATATATATGTATACATATATATACATATATATATATATAGAGAGAGAGAGAGAGAGGGAGTTGATTTTAAAATGAAACAAAAAATTATTTGAGTGCCATTAACTAGAATCGAAACCGAAAGCAAGACTGTTACATTCAAAGCTGGTGACGTTACCACTGTACCAACATGACACGCATATGAACTGATTTAAATTAAAAATAAACTAAGATACATTAAAATATACTCTGCTCTCTAGATTGTGGTTCTAATATATATATATATATATATATATATATATATATATATATATATATATATATATGTATACATATATATACATATATATATATATAGAGAGAGAGAGAGAGAGGGAGTTGATTTTAAAATGAAACAAAAAATTATTTGAGTGCCATTAACTAGAATCGAAACCGAAAGCAAGACTGTTACATTCAAAGCTGGTGACGTTGCCACTGTACCAACGTGACACGCATATCAACTGAATAAAACTTTTTATATCACATAAATCGTAATATCTCACAGTTAACAATGAAGCTCGCCTGTCTATTTAATTTGCTCGATTTCGCGAAGATAAATATTCAATATTTGTCGCTTGCCGCATGTGGGTTAGTCTTTTTCCTATAACATCTTGGTGGCGAGGAAAAAAAAAGCGTTCAGCAGTAAATGAATACTATCCCGCAGTCAAACTTGACCTCATCAACTCATTAAAACGGGCACCTGCCAAATCCAAGTAATTAAATAAATTCAAACGTGTTTCCGTTAGCATCTCGCGATGGGGCAATCGTTAACGTCGCACTTCTTTTTTTTTTTCACACTTTAATTTACAACTTTGCCTCAAGGGTTCAGGTTCGATCCTCATACTTACTTTTTAATTTTTTCAACCCCTCCCACCCCCGGAGTTTCCACACACACCTCCAAACACCTGGGCAACGCCGGGTACCCCTCGCTAGTATTATTATAATCGTGATTTCAAAGATAAAAAAAAAAATTGGGGTGGCATCAGCTAGAATCGAAACTGAAAGCAAAACTGTAGTGATCACCACTTATCAAGGCCTGGAAGCCACTCAGGGATAAGGGTTATTGCAAGTACATTACGTTAGTGTGGAGATTTGATGAAGTGTTTACTTAAGGGGGCGGTTCATTAGGAATTTGTTAACGTTGGACTTGAACACATCCAAGTTGTAGTCCGGTGGGAAGCAGGCAGACGGAACAGAGTTCCATAGGCGTGCAGTTCTAAGAAAGAAGCTTTGTTCATGGAATCCGCGTTTTGATTTAGGCACAGATATAGAGTGGGGGAAATTTTTCACAGTGGATTCAGCTAGACGGGTGTTTTTCGTTAAAGATTGGCAAGTGGGGAGCAGAGATTGGAGTTCAGACGAGCACCTGCCATGGAAATAACGATAAAACAAGGATAGGCTCGCAACGTCTCTTCTGTGGGAGAGAGGTTGCAGGGTAGAGAAAAGGGCATTCCCCACTAAGCCACGAAGTCTATTTTGTACTCTGTCAAGGCAGGATAGGCTGTTTTTAGCAGCTCCTGTCCAGATATGGCAGTAGGATTCTATCCTTGGACGTACTTGGCTTTTATATAGATAGAGAATTTGGTAGAGTTCTCAAAAGTCAAATCGTGGAGTTCGTCTTTTGTGGCAAAAGCTGTGAAAATGAGGGCTTACCGTTCAAACGACCTAGGTGTGCGTGTGTGCTTTGTCATCGCTGCGAAACTAGGATAAGAAAAGAATTCCAAGATGGCGCCGACGGCGTTTTGTAATGGTATGATCTCGGAAACTCTCGCAAAATCTCGTGCATATATGCAAATCAGTTGATCTTCGACAACTACAAATTCAGGTCGTTTTGGAAGGCAAGGCGGGAGGAAAGAACGGCCAGTTGGTAATTGTGTATGCTGGATCGTGTTGGTGGCATGTCACCGTGTCTGTGTGTGTACTGATCGAACCGCTTTCCTGTCCTTTGCACTTTAGACTTTGAATTGGTTTACATTGGACTTGCACATTGAACTTTGAATTTGTTTAGATTGGACTTCAACTTCAAGCTATTTCGGCCACCGAAGGACATTTTTATAATTCTTTGTCTTCTGCGGTGCGGTTATTTCCAGAAGAGTTGGGACTTATTTGAGGATTTGATAAGAATGATTTCACCCTCTGACATTGGATGAAACGTTTGTTTTTGTTTTTTTTTGCATCTATCTTGTCAGATAACTATTTCCATTATTCTAATCTATATATATATATATATATATATATATATATATATATATATATATATATAAAAGTGAATGTGTCTGTGTACATTTCCCTACGCAATAACTCTGTCAATTTTAAGCCTACAGATTCGAAATTTGATATGCAGGGTACTGAGATTTGGGAAAATCGAGGTGATTGTTTTTTGGACAGAAATTTGGCGATTAAGGGGTCAAAGTTCCACGATTTGACCTTTGAGAACTCTACTAAACTCCTCCGACAATTTTGGGTCAAAACACGTGAAATTTTAGATATAGGTTCCTTGGACATGGATCTAACTTAATAACTTTATTTGAGCCCTAAACAATAAATGTTAAAGGGTCATAATAGGGGTCAAAGTTAAAAAAAATTTGTTTTTGCTTTTTTTTTGCTCAGCATACACCTCAAAACACCCAGGCAACGCCGGGCACCCATGCTAGTCATATATATAAACAAGAGAGAGAGAGAGCGAGAGAGAGAGAGAGAGAAAGAGAGAGAGAAAGAAAGGAAAGAGAGACAGAAAGGAAAAAGAGAGAGAGAGAAAGTGAGAGAGAGAGAGAAAGTGAGAGAGAGAGAGAAAGTGAGAGAGAGAGAGAGAAAGTGAGAGAGAGAGAGAGAGAGAGAGAGAGAGAGAAAGTGAGTGAGAGAGAGAGAGAGAAGGAGAAAGTGAGAGAGAGAGAGAAGGAGAAAGTGAGAGAGAGAGAGAAGGAGAAAGTGAGAGAGAGAGAGAAGGAGAAAGTGAGAGAGAGAGAGAAGGAGAAAGTGAGAGAGAGAGAAAGAGAGAGAGAGGAAGAAAGGTAGATATATACGTATGTATGTCTGCCTAAAACTGTCGACTGAGGCAACGGATTTTCACGAGATCGGTATCGTTTTGAAGCTCTACCCTTTGGATGACAAATATAAAAAATTGGCCAAAAAATATAAAGTGTTGTTCTGTGGTTTCACAAATGAAGGAAGGACATAAGTCTTAATTGGTTATGGTGTTGGCCATTTCATGTTTCATCACGGAGCTCAGCAGTGAAGATAGAAGAACTCTTGAAGAAAGAAAGGTATGAAACATATATTATTCTTCTTATAAAAAAAAATGATACCTTTATGTAAATATGAACTTTAATATATACCCGTGTGATAACTTTCTGATACAACATGACTCAGTTTATATGTTGATATCATATCCCCTGGCTAAACAAACAATACATACAATTTATACGTTTATAACGGGTGCGGGTCCACCTGCCTATACACCACCCATACAGAAAGCATATGTCGAGGTGGGGCTTTTTATTTTTAGAGTAAGACAAATAGTATGGATTTAGGCAATGTCGTTCTGCTACAGATATTTTAACAGTCATCTCTGAATGCGTACGGTAGAATCACGTTGACACACCGGTTCTCACCAGATCACTGAAGTTAAGCAACGTTGAGCCTGGCCAGTACCAGATGGGTGACCATTTGGGAAGGCTAGGTGCTGTATGTACCTTCTGGGAAGGTTGGGCGTGGGGCCAGCACCCTCACCCTGTAAAAAGAACTCCTCGCTACAAAAACATCTACAAAAAGTTGTAGATGGTCTATGCCCCTCCCCAGAGGCTCAAGGATGGATGGATCTCTGAATGCATATCCCATGCACTGGATAAGTCTGGCACAAAGGGCTGCTAATGAAAATTAAATCACATGGTATAACTGGACGAATACTAAATATAATTAAACCCTTCTCAAACAATAGGACCACCCAGGTTGTCATTGCTGAATGTACATCCAAGCCGCATAACATTAATGTGGGAGTACCTCAGAGGTCGATCCTTGGACTATTATTATTCCTGATATTCATAAACGACCTCCCTGATAATATTGTGTCCGAGATGGGTATATTTGCTGATGATACAATGCAATGCATGAGGTAAGAACAGATGTACATAAATCTAAGACAATGGCAGAATTGTTAGAAAATGACCTCCAGACGATAGTGGAATGGGGCCGCAAATGGATGGTAACATTTAATGCTAGTAAAACTAAATCCTCGAGTGGCCTCAGGGCCTTGATCGGTTGTGATTCTTGTGTAAAAAAAAATGTGCTCTGATGAACTCATTGCACTTGTGCCCCCTCAACATACATATCCCCGACAAACCCGGTTAGCAACAAAATCGCACCCCTTCACTGTTGAGGTCCCTAAAATTCTAGAAAGCTTTCTACTCTTCTAGTTTCTTCTCTCGGACAACTAGACTTTGGAATTCCCTTCCTGCTGCCTGCTTCCCTTACTGTACTGATATGCAGAAGTTCAGATGTAATGTAAACCATTTTGTTAATCTTTCCTAGGTATGGTCCCAAATAGTAGCCCCTTACATCCAAGTGGCGGTATGCCTTGTTAGGGGTGAACATGATTAAAAAGAAAACTGTTTAAAATTACCTGATTTTTGGCAGATTTTTTAAAGAGAGGCTCTGCTAAAATAAGTCTTACAACCCACTTTCTATTCTGTCTGTCAATGTGGGGGCAAACCCTTCATATCAGACAACTGCTATTCATTTGGACACTCCCTTCTAGTGGGGAGCTGGTTTTCACTTGGACACTGCTAGAGTTCACCCTTTATGAGGGGAGCTGGTTTTCCCCTACATCGTGGGGAAACAAATACGGCAGAAAGAAAGCTGGAAGCTTAACTGGCCTACAGCCAGATGTTCATTTCTGCAGGATTCTTAACTCGTTCATTTCTTTTTCATCGTTAAATTTGAACACTTTACACTTACGCCTGCGTCATAGCGCAGGGGTAAACTCTTAGGTTTTCTTTCACTTTCTTTTCCGCCTTTGCGTCACGGGTTCGAGCCTGCCGGCCCACTAACACTTATTTTTTTCTTTTTCACATACTTACAAACACCCGGGTAACGCCGGGCACCCCCCGCTAGTCTAATATATAAAGGGTAAAATGGGCACAAGCGTTTGTGTATTTCCATGAAAGGCTTTTTGCATCGGGTTTCTCGCATCGGTTTTCTGGGAGAAATTTTCACATACTTCCGAGATCAAACTATCTAAGAAGGTAATTAAAAAGAAATTTTTTTAAAATGACCTGATTTTTGGCAGACTTTTAAAGAGAGGTTAAAATAAGCCTTACAACCCACTTTTTATTTTGTTCATCGCTAGTATTCATTTTCTAAACTTTCCGAAACGATCGTACAATTTATTGATTTTGTTTGTTCTTCCTTATGAAACAGATTTTTAATTATAAATTATGAATCATTTTACTCAAAATATATATATATATATACACATATATATATGAGCAAACAGTTAATAAAATATGTTAAAAACACTTTGAAATGAGTTAAAAACATTTAATCTGCAAAGGAAACACTAGATAAGTGGATAGTCCTTAATCCGCGGAGTTTCGAAGAAATACTTTCCTTCTCATCAGAGGGTAGGAATTAGCAAAATGCAGGATCGGATTTTGCATGCAGAAGTATTTGATGAAACAACAACTAAGTCAAAGATCTTACTTAATAACAAAAAAAGTTAAGCAGAGGAAATATGGTGAAGAAAAAGGTGATTACACATGAATGGATTTTTTATCTTCCACCAAACTATCCATTCATGTGTAATCACGTTTTTCTTTACCATATTTCCTCTGCTTAACTTTTTTTTTGTTTTCAAGTAAGATCTTTGACTTACTTGTTGTTTCATCAAATACTTCTGCATGCAAAATCCGATCCCGCATTTTGCTAATTCCTACCCTCTGATGAGAATGAAAGTATTTCTTCGAAACTCCGCGGATAAAGGACTATCAACTTATCTAGTGTTTCCTTTTCAGATTAAATATGTTTTTAACTCTTTTTCAAAGTGTTTTTTAACATATTTTATTAACTGTTTGCTCATATATATATATATATATATATATATATATATATATATATATATATATATATATTAAATTTATGTTTTTAACTCATTGTTTTTTAACATATTTTATTAACTGTTTGCTCATATTATAAGCTCTATTTCCTATTTGGTTTTATCGAGCTTTTACATCTGGCTGAGATAATTTTATAAATATTAATTCTTTAATATTTATAATTTACTTTAATTTTACCATCTTGGATCATTTTGGTAAATTTAATTGTAATTATATATATATATATATATATATATATATATATATATATACGCGTTAAGAGTTATCCTTTGTCTTTTGGGGTGTGCCTTGTTAGTGGTGAACGTGAGTAAAAAGAAAACTTTTTAAAATTACCTGATTTTTGGCAGATTTTTAAATAGAGGCCTTACAACCCACTTTCTATTTTGTCCGTCGCTAGTATTCATTTTCTAAACTTAGTGTTGTAAAGAGGAGAAACGTCCGCTGAGCCGCATTATTTTGGACGGACACAACAAGTCAATTATTAATATTGATTATGAATATCAATATTAGCAGAAACGACTCGTGGTCTCATTATTTTAGCATCCAGGGAAGCGATTTGCATAAGTCGATAAAAAAGAACATAATTGGCATTTCTGTATCAAGAATTTATTCTGAACTTGATGTCGTGAAGAGAAGGAGAGGAAAGGAAAAAGGAGAGAAAACGTCGAGCAATCTGTGAGACGCATTATTTTTGACCGAGGCAACGAGTCAATTATCATTCTTATGCTCAGTAAAATTGAGCATTAGCGATCTCATTAAAGTCAGAGTGTCAATGCTTTCGAGATAAAGTTTCAAACTTCTCCACAACTGTAAAAGAACAAGAAAAAAAAAAAACGTCACTCGAGAAATAGGTCGGCACCGAATAATTTAAGTGTAATACAGGGTTGAATGATGAAATTGTCGACCTAGAAAAGATGACATGATTCCATTTCCGTTTGATGAAAACCAGTTTTTTTTGTTTTACTTTTGTTCCAAACAACACATACAGAACGGATCAATAAAATTGTCACCGTAGATCTCATTAAAGTCAGAGTGATAAAAATTCCATAGTTATTACAAGCGCTTTTGATTCGATATATATATATATATATATATATATATGAACAAATGATTAATAAAACATATTAAAAGACATCTTGAAAAAGAGTTAAAAACATATTTAATTTTAAAAAAGGAAACACAAGATAAGTGGATTATATATATATATATAATCTCTAATTCGAGATTTATTTATTTATATATATATATATAATCTCTAATTCGAGATTTATATATTTATATATATATATATATATGTATATATATATAAAATCTCTAATTCGAGATTTATATATATGTATATATATATATATATATAAAATCTCTAATTCGAGATTTATATATATATGTATATATATATATATATAAAATCTCTAATTCGAGATTTATATATATATGTATATATATATGTGTATATATATTTATATATATATGTATATAAAATCTCTAATTCGAGATTTTTATATATATATATATATATATATATATATATATATATATATATATATATATATATATAAATTACAATTAAATTTACCAAAATGATCCAAGATGGTAAAACTAAAGGCCGGAATCCGTGGAATAGTTAACATATATGTCTTGTACATATATGTTAATTATTCCATGGATTTCGGCCTTTTGGATTATTTTGGACCATCTCCTTCCAATTACGTGATTTCCTTAGATTTTACTTGTGCAAATGGAAATTCAATTAACTTTCTTGGATTTACATTTTTGGATTTTACCGTCATTGGATTATTTATCTTTCACCACACTATCCATTCACGTGTAATCACCTTTTTCTTCACCATATTCCCTCTGCTTCACTTTTTGTTATCATTATTTTATTATTCCGTGTCTTGGTTTTTCATTGAGAATTATGTTTAGATCAATGTAATAATGTTTTTAAGTCATTGAAATCGTTTTTACGCGCATTTCAGACGTTCTGTGAAGTGTCCTTGTCAGAAATTATTTTCAAATGTGTTGGAGATGTAAAAATGGCAATTTTCGTAGTTCATTTGAAGTGTTTCCAAGGGGTGGAGGCTTGTAAGTGTTTATTATTCATTGGCATGTTCAATTTTTATTACTCTTTTATTGGACTTGTCCAGGCTGCTGACCTGGTTGTAGTCACTCTCTCTTTCTGCTAGTGTTTTTTTCTTTTCCTTTAGGGTGGGGTAGGGTGTGTGTGTGTGTGTGTGTGTGTGTGTGCGCGTGTGCGCACGTGTGTTTGCTTTTAGTATTATGAGGTTATTTTCTTCCTTAGGAAGGTTACTGTGATCCGAGGTCAAGGTCGTTACTAATGTGTATGTGTGAGGAGGGGGGGGACCAGCTCTTCTGAAATAAGGGTAGGGGTGCTTTCATTCTATTTTGATATTTATTTTTTGGATTCTTGGATTTTAGTATTGTGATTTTTCGTTTTAGTCTTTTCGGGTATTCCTTATATTATGTTTGTTTAGAAAGAGGGGTGTATCTAAAATATGTATAGGGGATTTTTTAATGTTTCTATTTATTTGTCTCCCCATGTGGGTATGGCCAGACCCAGGATCGGTTCCTAGTGTGGGGAAGATTTTGTTCCTCAGAGGGGTGGGCATTGGAGGGGGTGAAGGTATGGGAGGGGGATGATAGAAGGGATGATAGTCGTTTCAGTCATGAGGGGGTTCTCCTCCCCTGACTGAGGAGGGAGCGAGGTGTTGGAACAGATATTATACTACGGTTCTAGGTGTCTCCTAGTGTTGTTGGTTTCGAGGTTAAGTAGGGTTGGTATTGTTCAGTGTGTTGTATTAGAGATAGGGGTGTTATGTCTGTGTGTGGTTGTATGCGCGCACGTGTGTGTGTTTTAATGTGTCGGTTCTGATTTATGTGTGGGTGTGTCTATGTGTATGTGTATGGGTGTGCATGCGAGTGTACCTTGCATTTCATGTTTTTGTGTGATGATATTAGGCTCTGTTCAGTTCAGGAGTGAATCTGGTGATGAAGTTTTTTTCCTGTGTAAGTAAATAAAAATAATTGTCTGTTTGGAAGATTGGCATTATTTTGAATCTGTTTCCACTGCGTGTGTGTACGTGTTTTGAAACATAGAGGTGTCTGTTATCTGCAATTTTGATGTTGCTCTTATGTAAGGCCACTCTATTGCTGAAATTTTTGGTGGCGCCTATGTAGGATTTGTTGCATGTTGTGCATCTTAGTGCATATACTACATTTCTGGAGGTGCAATTTAGATCCTTTTTTTATTTTGAATGTTTGTGTTGGGTTTTTGAATGTGCATGTGTTACCTTCTATTATTATGTCACATACTCCACATCGCGGTTTGTTGCATTTTGTAACTCCTTTTGTAGTATATGGGACGAGTTTTGAGGAAGTTAGGATGTGTTTTAAGTTTTTGGGTTGGCATTTGCTTTTTATTATTTTTGTTGTTTTAAGTATAATAAAAAGTTTCAAATAAATTGTGAATAATCCAGAAACTGGATGATATCTCATTCGATAGATATCATAGCCAGACTGTTCAGGCATACTTTGTCGTTCTGAAATAGTTTTTTTTTTGCGATCAATGCCCTGGTATCATATGCAAGCTTAGATTATCTATTATATAAAGAAAAGATGTGAAAGATGTGTGTGTGTGTGTGTGTGTTTCTCTTTGTTTAAATTTTCTTAATGTGTTTTTCCTGGGGATGGGGCATTCTACTATATGACAAACATTCTCCCATTAGTTTAGTTACTCCAACCGAGAGATCTTTTTAAGATTTTAACTTTCCCTTTAAGTGCTATTGTTCATATTTCTTTTGCACTTGGATCACCGGGTATATTCGTTTTTTTTAATTCTTTTTCATTAAAATTTCGTTATAATGACTGGTATGATTGATATCTTCTTAAGATTCCAGTTTCTCTTCATGTCGTACACAAGTCCTTGGTATTTTGTTATTTTCTCCCTCTCTGCTCTGTTAAGGCCAGCATCATTAGGTATGCTGACTTCAACTAGGGTTGCTACATTTTCTTTCTTGTCCCATATCACTGTGTGTATGTGTGTGTGTTTGTATGTCTACTAAAATATTTTGTCAACTGCATTCGACTGGATCGAAACCATTATCACCTGAAAGAGCAATCCCTCTGATGCATAATATGTGAAAATTAGAAAAAAAAAAGATTAATTCTGTGCTGTGTGTGTGTGTGTGTGTGTGTGTTTGTATGTCTACTAAAACCTTTTGTCAACCGCATTCGACTGGGTCGAAACCATTATCATCTGAAAGAGCAATCCCTCGGATGCATAATATGTGAAAATTAGAAAAAAAAAAGATTAATTCTGTGCTGTGTGTGTGTGTGTGTGTTTGTATGTCTACTAAAATCTTTTGTCAACCACATTCGACTGGGTCAAAACCATTATCATCTGAAAGAGCAATCCCTCGGATGCATAATATGTGAAAATTAGAAGAAAAAAAAAATTCTGTGCTGTGTGTGTGTGTGTTTGTATGTCTACTAAAATCAAAATAAAACAAATAAAACCTTTTATTTTTGGTCATACATCATGCCAATAGAACAGCTGGATCTCTGCACTGCTATAGCCTTCTTATACTCCTCCATATTTATTTACCAGCAGTGTTTCAAGCAAACTACCTTTCTCTATTAATCTATATATATAAAAGGCAAAATGTGTGTGACCATTTCGTGTATGTCTTCAAAAGGCTTTTCTCGCACACGCTCCTGAGTTCGTTACTATCGCTTAAAACTGTGTATATAGGTCCTATATAATAATATCTAGGAATTAGGAAAGCGCGTAGCGTATAGATTTATTTACGTCGATTTTTACAAAATTATTGCTATTTTGGCTTCTCGCGTGTTGATTGGGCTTTTTAGTATAAATAAAGTGAAACTAAACTCAAACGACGTCTTCGGCATTGCGCCGGGAAAAACGTCCAGAAGCAATCAGCTTTGATCAGTTGCTATTCAATCTGGACAATTGGGAGCGGCTTTCCCCCTCCCCAACATCTGTTGGGGGAAGAAACAGTTAAGTTTGGGTAAACAAACCCAAACGCTGCGTGACTTCTATTTGACCTTATTAATTAGGTCAAATGGAAGCAGCAGAGTTAACTTTTATTGCGCACGCCTGTTTTTATAGTTAAATAACCTGCTTAACGTTGTCTGTCGCCGTTGCTCAATGGTTAACTTAGCACGTTTTTTTTCACACATTAATTTCCAACTCAAGGGTACGGGTTCGATCCCCATACAATCACCTACCAAAACATTTTTTTTTATTATTTAATCCCCCCCCCTCCGGAGTTTTGATTTACCTCAAGACACCCAGGCATCGCCGGGTACCCCCCGCTAGTCTATATATAAAGGCAAAATGTGTGTGACCATTTCGTGTATGTCTCGCAAAGGCTTCTTTTGCACACGTTCCGGGGGGGGGGGGTTACTATCACTTACAACTGTTTATATGCCCCCTATATAATAATATCTACGATTTGGGAAAGTGCATAGCGTCTAGATTTACTTACAGCAACTTTTACAAAATTATTGCTATTTTGGCTTCTCACGTGTTGATTCGGCTTTTTCGTATAAAAAGCAAAACTAATTCAAAGCTAACATGGTGTTCTTTGCACCGCGCCGGAAACGTCCACAAGCAATCAGCTTTGATCTTCTGGACAATCCCCTTTAAATGGGGAGCCGGTTTCGCCCCACCATCATTTTGGGGAAGCGAAAACTGCCCTGCATTGAAACAAAGTAAACAAACCCCAAAAAGCTTTCCCGCATTAAATAAAATACTGCTACGTCATCTCGTAACGCGCCCGCGATGACCTCATTTAGCGGCTATCTGTCAATCAAACCTCTTTCACTCGCTTTATAAGCCTTATTTTAACATTTTAATCAATTCGTCTTACTCCTGGCCTAGACGGTTAAGTGGTTGGCATTTGTTTCACCTCTGCGTCAAGGCTTCCGAGTTCAATACCGTCTCCCGACCAATCTATATTTTTTTCTTTTACATCTTTAAACACCCGGGTAACGTTTTTTTTTTTTTTTTTACTTCACTTAATTCTTTAGTTTACGACCCCTATACACACAGCGTTTTTTACCCCCCGCTAGTTTTCAATAAATTCTTGTTTAGGTACCAAATTAGCTTCTCCTTTCTTCATAAACATTAATGATCTTTCAAATCACATCCTTACATCATTTGTAGACATTTATGCTGACGACACTACCATTTATGGTAGCACATCTAAGACAGTAAACGACCAAGTTCTCTCCAATTCTCTCTCCTCTGATCTTGAGCACGTAGTACAATGGAGTAAGGAGTGGCTGGTTACTTTTAATGCATCTAAAACCAAGCTTCTCTCTTTACATCATCAACATTCTAATCCACATCTGGCATCAATTGAAATGAATGGCTCTCGTCTTCAGGAGACCTCAAGTTTTGACAAGCTTCTGGGCTTGACCATTCTCCTGATCTTAAATGGAACACGTACATCAAATCTGTTGCCAAGGCCGCTGGAAAAATGGTGGGATCTTTCTATCGATCCGGTAGATATCTCACTGCTGATGCTATTCTCTATCTATATAAGAGCCAGGTACGTCCAAGGATGGAATACTGTTGCCACATCTGGGCAGGAGCTGCTAGAAAGGACTTGGCTTGCCTTGATAGAGTTCAAAATAGACTTCGTAGCCTCGTAGGAGATGTCCTTTTCTCTTCCTTGCAACCTCTATCTCACAGAAGAGATGTTGCGAGTTTGTCTCTGATGTATCGTTATTTTCATGGAAAGTGTTCGGCTGAGCTTCAATCTATGGTCCCTCCTCGCCAAACTTTCACAAGAAACACTCGTCTAGCTGTAAACACTATTAATAATTCCCCCCACTCTTTATCTGTGCCTAAACCTAAACGTAGATTCCATGAACAAAGCTTCTTTCTTAGAACTGCACGCCTGTGGAATTGTCTTCCGTTTTCCTGCTTTCCGGCTGACTACAATATGGTTGTGTTCAAGTCTAACGTAAATAAGTTCTTGATGAGCCGTTCCATATAAGTTATCAAATTTACCAAATTTTCATTACTAATGATTACTATATTGTCCAATTGCTACTCTACACTCTTTAACCCTTATCCTTGAGTGGCCTCTGGGCCTTGATAATGTGGTGATGCCTATGTAAAAAAAAAAAAACAACACCAGATCAACATCACTCACCTGCTTGTAGTGTTAAATTACCCGCCATGTTTCCGACTTCGTCGTGAAAATACATTGCAACTGTTTCCATCCAGGAATTATCCGTATTTCTAATGTCATCGACGTAACCTCTGTAGATCTGAAAGGTTAAAAGGTTAAAAAGGTCATGCCAATCAAAAAAGGTCAATACAATTTTGCATAGTTGAGCTCTTCATTTTTTTTTTTTGTTTTTCTTAAAACTCATATTCATCCCAAACAAATTTACTTGCTTCCCCACAAGCGTAAGGTTAGACATGAGGTCGATTTTTAATTTGGGGAAAATCCAACTTAAATGTGAATGTATTTTCTCAAACGTAAAAACAGACTTGTGAGGTTGTGATCCAGAGATTTTAGTCTTTATCAATAAATATTTATTATTTTATTATTACTACAAGAAGTGGAAGATGTTTCTTAAACCAAAATCAAATGAAAAAGATAATTTAAGGAATCGATTTTGGCATCGGAAAATAGGCTAAAATTTTTTCGATTCCAATACCGATTCCGATACCTCCAATTTTTCTGATTCCGATTAATCATCCCAACACTAGTTAAAAGGTTAGAAGGTCATGCCAATCAAAAAAGGTCAATACAATTTTGCATATTCATCCCAAACAAAGCTCATCATTTTTTTTTTTTTTTTTTTTTTCTTAAAACTCATATTTTGGGGAAAATCCAGCTCCCGAAAAAGTACTTCAAAATACTTACTTCTTTTCCATTTTGGAATAATTCTTTTAAGTTTTTATTTAATTTGTCTTTTTCTTCTGGCGTCATGTGTTCGATGTTTAGTGCTTCTTCGCTGAATTCGCGTTGTAAAGTCGTCGGAACAACCTCACCAGGATCAACCATACCCTGGAAGAAAAAAAAGAAAACACGTTCAAGGTAAATTCCTCTACAACTGCATCTCTGTGCCTGTTTTACAAATATTATAATAGAATGTGCTCGGATGAACTGGTGTTGTGTACTAAAAGGGAAAGCTTCCGGCATTTAGAAACGAAATAATTAGGGGTGAAGATAATTATTTTTAAAGGAGAATGCTGGAATCGAACTCTGTTATTGAAATGTAAAAAAAATACATATCATCATTTAGATACGATTCCAGGAATGCAGTGGAATTATCCATTGTAGTTAGAAATCTTCATATCTATAAAAGTGAAAGTGTGTGTCTGTGTGTCTGTTTGTTTACATTTCTCTATGCAATAACTCTGTCAATTTTAAGTCTACAGACTCGACATTTGATATACAGGGTACTGAGATTTGGGAAAATTTTTGTAATACGTTTTCAGCCAGAAATTTGGCTGTTAAGGGTTCAAAGTTCAACGATTTCACCTTTGAGAACTCTACCAAACTCCTCCGACAATTTTGGGTATAAACAATTGAAATTTTAGATATAGGTTTCTTGGACATGGATCTAACTTAATAACTTGATTTGAGCCCCAAACAATAAATAATAAGATGTCATAATAGGAGTCAAAGTTTAAAAAATTGACCGCTTTTTTTTTTTTTTTTTGCTCAACATACACCTCCAAACACCTGGGCAATGCTGGGCTGAAATGCTAGTTATTATTAAAGGAGAATGCTATTATCGAACTCGGTATTAAAAGTCAAAATGAATACATGTTGTCATTTAGATACGATTCCAGGAATGCAGTGGAATTATCCATTGTAGTCAGAAATAACTATAAAAACAAAGTAAGGTCAGAGGATAATGAACACTGAAAGTTAGAAATATCCTTTGTATCGCCAGGACACGTGTTGGAAGCATATGCAATATCCATGTGTAATTCACATGTTGGCCACATTCTGACGTCACAAAGAAATATAGATCACTTTATACAGTTAGGTTAGGGTTCAAAATCAGTTGGCAGGAAGTGAAGGGATGTTGGAGAAGACAAAACGTAGAAATCTAACACGGCATCAGATTCTCATAACCAGCTGGAAATAAATATCTTCATATTGTTATGTAAGCCTTTGTCTTTGTTTGTCATTTCAACCGCAAGGTAATGTGTTTTTGTCTTCATTGAATTGTATAATGAACGTTACATACAACCCCTTCCACTATATCCCCCTCAACAATAATGTATCTCTCCTTCATGTTTAAAGAACTGTCCATTACACATCTCTTCACATACCAGCTTCCTATTATAAATGTTGTCCCGTTCTGTGAAGACGTGGCTGGTTACCTTTAATGCATCCAAAACCAAACTCCTATCCTTACATCATCAATGCTCTGATCCCCATCTGGCATCAATTGTGATGGATGGCTCTCATCTGGGTGAGGCCCCGTGTTTTGACAAGCTTCTGGGTTTGACCTTTACTCCTGATCTGAAATGGAACACGTACATCAAGTCTGTTGCCAAGGTCGCTGGAAAGATGGTGGGATCCTTCTACCACTCCAGAAGATATCTCACTACGGATGCAATTCTCTATATGACCTCCCGCACCATCAAAGTGAACCTTCCTGCCTGCTTACAATCACTTGTTTTGTTTTTTTGCTCAACACACCGGGCAACTCCGGGTATCCAGGCTAGTTTTATTATAAAAGTCCAAATCAAGATTACGTTTTTCTTTAAAGCATAATCCATTATATTTAATTTTTAGCGCTTAATGGTGTTTGAGACGTGACGAGGAAAGAACGTATTCGAGATCTGTTCAAGACACGAGGGAGCAGAAAAGAAGACCCAGGCTTGGCTTCAGAAAGAATGCTATGACTTTGTACCCTTCTATCATTGACCCCCCCCCTTTGTCCCCTGATCTGAACCCGGTTGGGCATACGTCGAGAACATACCAAAATGACCTCCCACAACACCAAAGCGAGCCTGATCGCCACCATCTGCCGAGTATTCGCCAAGCTCCCGTCAGTGCTTGTGGAAAAGGCATGCTACTAGTTCCAGACCCTCTCGATGTGCATACCCTTAAATAACTTGCCAAGCAGCAAAATCCCACCACTTCACTCTCGAGGTTCCTAGATGCCGGAAAGTCTTCTACTCTAATACTTTCTTCTCTCAGCCTGCTAGACTTTGGAATCCCCTCTCTGTTTCCTGCATCCTTGACTGTACTAACCTGCAAACGTTTAAATGTAATGTGAACAGAAATTATGCCGCTCAACTCCTCTAATGTTTCAAGTGACAATATGCCATATTTGGGGACGAGCCTTCTGTACACAAACAAAAAACTTTTAACTTCCCAATAAAAATCAAGTAGAATGTTGGGGATTGACCCCTGCTTACCCCTGGCAGTGCCCAATCTCCGGTGTCGTGTCTTTGAATAGAAATGAATTGCAATATGTTCCGGCCATCTTCACCTTTGACCTTCTTATTATCGACCATCTTCCACCTGTGAGAAAAATTTAAAAAAACAAAAATATTTTCATAAAGAATCGAACAGAAATCAACAATGACGGAAATGTTTTTTTTTTTTTTTTTTTTACACAGTGATCACCACTTATCAAGGCCCGGAAGCCACTCAGGGATAAGGGTTATTGCAAGTACATTACGTTAGTGTGGAGATTTGCTGAAGTGTTTACTTAAGGGGGCGGTTCATTAGGAATTTGTTAACATTGGACTTGAAGACATCCAAGTTGTAGTCCGGAGGGAAGCAGGCAGACGGAACAGAGTTCCACAGGCGTGCAGTTCTAAGAAAGAAGCTTTGTTCATGGAATCCGCGTTTTGATTTAGGCACAGATATAGAGTGGGGGAAATTTTTCACAGTGGATTCGGCTAGACGGGTGTTTTTTGTGAAAGATTGGCGAGGGGGGACCAGAGATTGGAGTTCAGACAAGCATCTTCCATGGAAATAACGATAAAACAAGGATAGGCTCGCAACGTCTCTTCTGTGAGAGAGAGGTTGCAGGGTAGAGAAAAGGGCATCCCCCACTAAGCCATGAAGTCTATTTTGTACTCTGTCAAGGCAGGATAGGCTGTTTTTAGCAGCTCCTGCCCAGATATGGCAACAGTATTCCATCCTTGGACGTACTTGGCTTTTATATAGATAGAGAATTGCATCAGTAGTGAGATATCTTCTGGAGCGGTAGAAGGATCCCACCATGTTATATGAAAGAACCTACTGTTGAGTTTATGTGTCAGGCCTTTCGGCTTGTGTGGTAATAAAATTTCTCAAATGCGATGTTAGGCAACCTATCTAAGAACACTGCCAAGCACATAAAGTACCTTTGTGTAAAATTTTATAAAAATCGGCTCAGCCGTTTTTGAGTCCATATGGAATGAACTCATGCACAAATTCCTTTTATATAATAGTAGATGGATATATATATATATATATATATATATATACTAGCAGGGGTGCCCGGCGTTGCTCGGGTGTTTGGAGGTGTATGCTGTGCAAAAAAAAGCAAAAGAACAAAAAAAAAGGTTAATTTTTTAAAACTTTGACCCCTATTATGACCCCTTAAAATTTATTGTTTCGGGCTCAAATCACTTTATTAAGTTAGGTTCAAGGAATCTATATCTAAAATTTCAAGTGTCTAGACCCAAAATTGTCGGAGAAGTTTGGTAGAGTTCTTAAAGGTCAAATCGTTGAAATTTGACCCCTTAACAGCCAAATTTCTGGCTGACACCCGTCACATCGATTTTCCCAAATCTCAGTACCCGGTATTTCAAATTTCGAGTCTATAGACTAAAAATTGACAGAGTTATTGCGTAGGGAAATGTACACAGACAGACAGACAGACACACAGACAGACAGACAGACACGTTCACTTTTATAGATATATAGATATATATATATATATATATATATATATCTATAATGCTACTCATCTTGAGTTGAGCATATTGAGAAGTGATACACGAATTACCATTAGCGTATAAAACGATGCTCTTTGTGTAAACAAATCGAGCTTAGGTAATTCGGACGATGTCAAAACATTGTTAAACTCACGACTCGCACAGCAGCTGCCGATAGTGTAATTGTTAGGAGCCTTGACTGTCATACAGGCGGTCGGGTTTCAATCCTGGCTTTTTTTTTTTCCATGTAGGTCATCACTTATCAAGGCCCGAAGGCCACTCAGGGATAAGGGTTATTGCGTATACAGTAATCAATGAGATAGTATTGTAGTAATCATTAGTATTGGGGGTTTAGATAGAGTGTCTTACTTGAGGGGGCGGTTTGTCAGGAGTTTGTTTATGTTGGACTTGAAGACGTCCAAGTTGTAGTCAGGTGGGAAACAGGCAAGCGGGAGAGAGTTCCACTAGCGTGCAGTTCTAAGAAAGAAGCTTTGCTCATGGAATCTACGTTTGGATTTAGGCACAGATAAAGAATGGGGAAAATTGTTGACAGCAGTTTCAGCCAGACGGGTGTTTATCGTGAAACATTGGCGAGGGGGAGGCGGGGCGAGGGATTGGAGCTCAGACGAGCACCTGCCATGGAAATAACGATAAAACAAAGACAGGCTCGCAATGTCTCTTCTGTGGGAGAGAGGTTGCAGGGTGAGAAAAGGGCATCCCCCACTAAACTGGCTTGAGGTAGTTGCCTGTCTAGCCACACTGATGAGCTGTAAAAAAGCGAAACAGTACTGCATATGGATGACTAAATCCCATCCCCACAGTAGAGATCCCTAGATGTAAAAGATCTTTCTACTCCAGTAGTTTCTTCCCCAGAACCGCTAGACTCTGGAATTCCATTCCAGGTTCCTGCTTGCCTAACTGTACTGACATGCAGAAGTTCAAGTGTAACGTGAACCGACATCTTGCTGCCCAAATCCCAACATAGTGCCCCAGTAGTTGCTGTCCCTGATAGTACACCAAAGTGGCAATGTTTGGGGTGAAAATGTAATAAAAAAAAAACAAAAAAACTCTACCACCAATAACTATGACTACAGATAAAAAAAATAATAAAAAACCCAAAAATAATAAAAAAAATAATTAAAAAATAATAATAAATAATAATAATAATAATAAAAAAGATAGTAATAATAAAAAAATAATAATAAAAAAAATAATAAAAAAAATAATAATGAAAAAAAAATAATAAAAAAAATAATAATAAAAAAAATAATAAAAAAATAATAATAAAAAATAATAAAAAAATAAAAAAGATAAAAATAATAAAAATAAAAAAAAATAATAATAAAAAATAATAAAAAAAATAATAAAAAATAATTAAAAAAAAATAATAAAAAATAACTTTAAAAAATAATAAAAAATAATAAAAATAAAAAATAATAATAAAAATAAAAAAACATTAAAAATAAAATAATAATAATAAAAAATAATAATAAAAAAATAGGGTTTGTATTACTGTACACATAGATTCGAAAAAGTTGTCAAAAAACAAATATAGAACAAATAAATGTTATCAAAGGCAAGATAAGTTACTTTTCTACCTAACTGGATATAATTCACGTGTTTTTATTCAGTGTAACATGTTTATTCAGCTCGAAAAACATGCAATGTTTACCGATGTATTGGAAAATTCAAAATGGCAGCCGACTGTCTCTCGGAGAGGGTACGTTTGGGAAAAGGTATTATAAATAATAAACTAGACAAAATACTATTAAAAAACAACCGGTAACATATATTGAGCGAATTTCTAACAGTATTTTGTCTAGTTTATTATTTGTTCTATATTTGTTTTTTGACAACTTTTTCGAATCTATGTGTACAGTAATACAAACCCAAAAAAATAATAAAAAAATAATTAAAAAAATAATAAAAAAATAATAAAAAAGATAATAAAAAAATAAAAAAAATAAAAAATAATTAAAAAAAATAATAATAAAAATAATAAAAAAAATAATAATAAAAAAGATAATAAAAAAAAAATAAAAAAATAAAAAAAATAATAAAAAAAGATAATAATAATAAAAAGAAAAATAATAATAATAAAAAAGAAAAATAATAATAAAAAATAATAATAAAAAATAATAATAATAAAAAAGATAATAATAATAATAAAAAATAATAAAAAAAATAAAAATAATAAAAAAGATAATAATAATAAAAAATAATAAAAAATAATAAAAAAATAAAAATAAAAAATAAAAATAAAAAATAATAATAATAAAAAAGATAATAAAAAATAATAATAAAAATAATAATAAAAAATAATAAAAAAATAATAATAATAAAAAAAAATAATAAAAAACAAAATAATAAAAAAATATATATATATCTGAAACTATTTCTTTCCGCAATTGCAAATGACTTCTACCTGGTCATGGCTGCCGAAACAAAAACATGCTAACTTGGTTTTGAATTCTGTGCAGATTCCTAAATTCAACAAAAAGATCCCGAGAAAGGTCAACTGAAAACTTTCATTTTGCTCCCGGGTAACACCAGGTTCCCTACTTCTCTTGTTTATTTGTCATTATCGCCGTTAAGGATCAGAAAAGCTGATGAATTATTATTTTTCTGATACGCAATACTTATCGTTTCTACAAAGAAATAATCAATATTTCACAAAGTCCTGCCTCTATTTTAATTTTTTTCCCTAGTGTCATTTTTAAACAAACTTTTATGCAAACTAACGTATGTATGATTGTTAGCTGTGGATTTCCAAATGCTTACGGATGTATATATTTAATGACCGTCTCAGTCCAGATTATAAAACGATCATCCGTTATTAAGAAATGGATCAATCTGTAGTTTTTTACCAGTCAATAACTACAAGAAACCTTCCCTACCACCAATAGCAATGGCCAATGACTCTTTATCTGAAAGTACATCTTTTAAACTCCTCGGCCTAACGTTCACAGGAAACATGAGTTGGAACAATTACATTAAAAACATTGCCAGGACCGCTACGAAGAAGGTGGGTTCTCTCTACCGTGCTAGAAAGCTATTAACGCCCGAAAGTATCCTATACCTCTATAAGGCCACCATTCGCCCATGTATGGAGTATTGTTGTCATATTTGGGTTGGTGCATCTGCTACTAGTCTCTTGCTCCTAGACAAGGTTCAAAAGAGAGTCGCCAACCTGATAGGTCCTGAACTGTCATCTAAGCTTTTGCCTCTGTCCAATCGACGAAATGTTGCATTCCTCTGCCTGTTCTACAAGTGCTTTAATGGTGAATGCTCTGACGAACTGCAAGCACTTGTGCCCCCTCGACATGAATACTCCCAACAAATCCGAGAAGCAGCTAAATTCCACCCCTTCACATTAGAGATCACTAGATGCAAAAGAGTCTTCTACTCCAATAGTTTCTTCCCCAGAACAGCTAGATTTGGAATTCTCTTCCGGGTCCCTGCTTCCCCGACTGTACTGACATGCAGAAGTTCAAGTATAACGTGAACCGACATCTTGCTGCCCAACTTCCTACACACTACCCCTGATGCTTATGTACCTGATAGTATCCCCCTACAACAAAGTGGCAATGTGCCTTGTTTGGGGTGAAAATGTAATAAAACAAAAAAAGTCATACCTGCTAAAGAGAGTTAGAGGATGCGTGAGAGGATAAAGGTTGGCAGCAATTAAATCCACGCAGACTCATCTGGGTTTTTTGTTTTTTCCGCCATCACCATCTCTTTATCTGTTCGCGGCTCTACGGTCAAATTTATCTTTAGCTGACTTTTGACAACTAAATATTTTCATTTTCTAGCCAAATAGTAAAGTTACTAGCCAAAACGACATGATTTTTAGAATATGACATCTTCATTTGGTGATGAATATGTACATCATAAAGATTTTTCTGTTTTTTTTTGGATAATATACTCCTTTTTTTTTTAAAAAAAAAAAGACACCTGAAGAAATTCAAATGTTTATACCTTCAAGCCTCAACATAAAATCCAGTGCGTTTTAGAATTACACTTATTTTTAAAAAAACAAAAAAATCTTTATGATGTACATATTCATCACCAAACGAAGATGTCATATTCTAAAAATCATGTTGTTTTGGCGTATATTGTTCATAAAAAAGGAGTATATTGTTCTATTAAACTTTTATTGTTTAAATAATTTAACTTGGTTTGCTTTATTTAAAAAACAAATTTGAAAAGATATTTTTCACTGTGTAGTTAGCTTTGCAAGATTGTCAGTGAAAGAAATACAATCGCCAAAAGATAAGATTTCTAGTCGCCATTTTGAAAAATCACTCGCAAATGCGACTGTTTCTCTCGCAACGTAAAGCCCTGCTGTTTATTTTTGGGTGTATGCTTGTGTTTACACATTTCTTTGTTTTGGCAATTGACGTAAGAAGTTCAAATGAGGGTTGGTCCCTATGTTAATGGACTTTGTTTCCCTAGGCTTACATGAACATTCATCATATGTGTGTGTATGTGAATGACATCTCATATTTTCTAACCTATCCGATTTCAAAAATATATAATGGTTGCAAATGTTACATACCTTGTCACAATTGGGTCAGCAGCATGATTCGGACCCCATCGGCCAAGCAATCCGCGCCCAACTACGCCAGTCCTTCCTATGGGGTTCCTAGAAAGAAACAGCAGTGGAAGATGATGGTTTCCAAATTTTCTCGTTTAAATAAATATATATTTATTTTCATAATCTTGCATTGTAATTTGGTTTATAAACATATTTTACACATATTTTATTTTAGCATTTAAACAACGCTTTTATCACGGAAAACACAACCATGACACCATATTCCCAGCAAAGCCGAGCGAAGGGTTAGTTACGTCTGGTTCAAATTCTACACAAATACTAAAACTCGAATGAAATGCAAACGTGATTAAAATGAAAGACATGTTGATTAAATAAGTATTGACCGACATTTTTAATAATTTCGGCAAAAAGTGAAACCAAAATTAAGATTAAGGAGATACGCTTTTGGATTGCCACGAATAAGAGGGATGTGCCCAGGGTGATGAAAACAAAGTTTCCTGCCATGGTTATGGTCTTTGGTATGGTTTTAAGTGAGGGCCACATCATGCCACCTCACATCTTCGATTGATTCATTTGTCATGGAACTAAGGATCCTCACACAAAAACAAAAAAATTAATTTTATAATGGCTGACAATTCGTATTTTATTTTAAAATAATAATTTTAAAATTTAAACTATGCTTCTATCACAGAAAACACAGCTATGACTTTCATAATCATTAGTATTTATGACATATATATATATATATATATATATGGAAGTTTTAAAAGCCAAAAACAATGCAAAGAAAGACCGGAATCATGAGAGTAAAGAAAAGAAAAACAAATAGGTTGGTATATTTGAGTAGAGAAATGTCTAACTGTTTATTCGTCTATCATTCCTCACCTCAATGTATAATTATTTTATAACCAAGTTGCTGGTATGTCCAGTGTATATATTCAAGATTCTCTTCCGTCATCTTGAATATACTTTTGTTTTCTATTTTGAAAAAGAGAGGTCCCTTCTCTCCCGAAATTAATCAAAGTTCCATACCACCAACGGACTTTATATACACCAGACATACCAGCAACTTGGTTATAAAATAATTATACAATGAGGTGAGAAATGATAGACGAATAAACGAATATACTCTTATATATATATATATATATATATATATATATATATATATAAAAAGAAATTATTACATTTGTCATGGAACTAAAGATCCTCGCAAAAAAAAAAAAATTGAATTTTATAATGGCTGACAATTCGTATTTTCTTTTAAAATAATAATTTTAAAATTTAAACAAAGCTTCTATTATGGAAAACACAGCTATGACTTTCATAATCATTAGTATTTATGATAAATATATATATATAAAAAGAAATTATTACATTTGTCACAGAACTAAAGATCCTTGCAAAAAAAAAAATTTTATAATGGCTGACAATTCATATTTCATTTTAAAATAATAATTTATGCGACCGTAGAAAAGTCTACCTAAAAGGATATCCCGGCTGTCTTGATTTAATTTAATTAAAAAACAGTTGCCCAGCCCCACGCTACAGAAAAAAATTGTTAATGAAAAGAAAAAAAAAAATAACAAACAAATTTACTTTAAATTAGTTAAAAAAATAAAGAAAAAATGCCAAAAAATACATTAAATTTTATAATGGCTGACAATTCGTATTTTCTTTTAAAATAATTTTAAAATTTAAACAAAGCTTCTCTTATGGAAAACACAGCTATGACTTTCATAATCATTAGTATTTATTATATATAAAAAGAAATTATTACATTTGTCACGGATCTAAAGATCCTCGCAAAAAAAAAAAATTTTTATAATGGCTGACAATTCGTATTTTCTTTTAAAATAATCATTTTAAAATTTAAACATTAGCTATTATGGAAAACACAGCTATGACTTTCATAATCATTAGTATTTATAATAAATATATATGTAAAAGAAATTATTACAAAAAATATATAAGTATTTATATCTTTCCTCTATTTATTTTGTATTTGTTGTTGACTTACAGGAATACAAAATGTCCTTTATTTCTTTTTTCGATTTTTCTCATGATCTTGTGTTAAAATCAATAAAGTACATAATATCAATCCCCATTCAATCCCGAGCAACGTCGGGTCTTCCTGCTAGTATGATAATTGAAATAGGAAAGAATGAATTTACTTACCTTGGGACACCATCGATAACGGTATATTTTTTCACAAAAGACGTTCGATCAACATTGCCATCAATCGTGTTAAAGTTCAGTCGAATGGATGTATTCCTAAACGCAATCAAAAAGAAAATTCCTTATAATTACAGCCAATTTTTACAGCCAAGAATTTTTTTTATTTTTATTTATTTATTTTTATTACATTTTCACCCCAAAGGCAAATTGCCACTTTGGTGTAGGGGGCTACTATCAGGGGCAACAACTACTGGGGTACTATGTAGGGATTTGGGCAGTAAGATGTTGGTTCACGTTGCACTTGAACTTCTGCACGTTAGTACAGTTGGGGAAGCAGGGACCTGGTATGGAATTCCAAAGTCTAGCGGTTCTGGGGAAGAAACTACTGGAGTAGAAAGATCTTTTACATCTAGGGATCTCTACAGTGTGGGGATGGGATTTTGCAGCCTGTCGGGTCTGTCGAGGGTGTCTAAGTCATGGGGGCACAAGTGTCTGCAGTTTGTCAGAGCATTCATCATTAAAATACTTGTAGAACAGGCAGAGGGATGCAACGTTTCGTCGATGGGACAAAGGCTGAAGCTTAAGCTACAAGGCCACCATTCGCTCATGTATGGAGTATTGTTGCCACATTTGGTCTGGTGCATCCGCTACTAGTCTCTCCCTCTTAGACAAGGTTAGGGTTAGGGTTAGGGTTAGACAAGGTTCAAAAGAGAGTCACCAACCTATTAGGGTCTGCACTGTTAGCTTGGCCTCAGCCTCTCTCTGTCCCATCGACGAAATGTTGCCTGTTTCAATGCTTCGATGAACTACAAACTCTTGTATCCCCCTCAATATAAATACCCCCAACAAACCCGACTAGCAGCAAAATCCCACCCCTACACAGTACAGATCCCCAGATATAAGAAAGCCTTCTACTCTAATATTTTTTCCCCAGAACTGCTTTCCTGACTGTACTGACATGCAGAAGTTCAAGCGTAATGTAAGCAGACATCTTGCTGCTCAACTCCCTAAGTGACACTGTGCTTTGTTTGAGGTGGAAATGCAGTAATAAAAAAAAAAAAAAATAAAATCAATAATGGTTTCAGTCATTAAAGTTAATACTTTTCCCTCTCCCATTGCAAAACTCATTCATGTTCTGCAGGGCAGGGAACAAAAATGATAAAATCCACTATAAAACAACCAAACCAAACACTACAAACTAGCGATTGAAGATACAAAGAGCTTGAAGAATAAAAACCTTCTACAAAATAATTGAATGCAACATGAAAACTGTTTCCAAAATAATTGGAATATGCCATGAAACAACCAAATCAAACCTATATTTGAAACAAAGACAAGTGAACTCCCCTTTTTGATTGTCAGTGAACAAAAAATAAAACATGGTTTCAGTAATTGAAATTTTTTAAAACATGCTTTTTAACAGATTCTTAATTTTAAATATGGATGGTGTTGGAAAAATCGATGTCAGAAATTTGTCTTATATATATATATTATATATATATATATATATATATATATATATATATATATATATTATAAGGTAAAATTAAAAGCCAAGAACAATGCGAGATTTTTTTTTATAGAGTAAAATTAAATGAAAACAAAAGAAATAAATTTCTTTTTTTTGTTGTTTGTTTTTTCTTTTTCACACAAATTTTAACTCTAAACAACAGTAAATTTTTTTTTCCTGTTGTTTTCAATGATGTTATAAAACAACAGGAAAAAAAAATTACTGTTGTTTAGAGTTAAAATTTGTGTGAAAAAGAAAAAACAAACAACAAAAAAAAAGAAATTTCTTTTGTTTTCATTTAATTTTACTCTATAAAAAAAAATCTCGCATTGTTCTTGGCTTTTAATTTTACCTTATAATTTTCTTCAACAATGCTTCAAGCAAACTACAATCTACTTTATATATATATATATATATATATATATATATATATATACATACATATTTTGTTTTATATATATACATATTTGGTTTTATATTTGGATTTTCGGATGAAGTATGAAATACGAAGCCCAACCGACTACAAAAACGATAAAATCCACTATAAAACTATAAAACAACCAAACCAAACCAAACCAAACACTACAAACTAGCGATTGAAGATTCAAAGAGCTTGAAGAATGAAAATATTCTACAAAATAACTGGATGCAACATGAATACTGTTTCCAAAATAACTGGAATTGACATTAAATAACCCAAAAAGGGTTGATATGACGTAAAACTAATCAACTAAACCTACATTTCAAACAAAGACAAGTTAACTCCCCTTTTTGCCAAATTTCCATTACTAACGATTACTATATTGTCCAACTGACTACTGTAAACTCTTAACTCTTATCCTTGAGTGGTCTCTGGGCCTTGATAAGTGGTAATGCCTATGTAAAAAAACAAAAAACAAATGGAAAAAAAAGCCAGTTAAACCCGAAATGTTAGTGCCAACTGACATAATACGACAGAAACAAAAAAAGTTGACATCACCTTGACACATTTGCCGATTACAGATTAATCGGTCTTTGATAATCGTCCGATTAATAGGTTTTCTAATGCCGATTTATCAGCAAATTCTGTTGTCATAAATGACACTAATATTAATTAAATTATATTGTAAATGAAGACGAGTTAACTCCCTTTTTTGCTTGCCAGTGAAAATTTATTTAAGAGACATGCATCATCTACACCATATTATCAAATGACACGTATGACGTGCTGTTAACATGTAAACTTTTACAACTGCACTGAATTTGATTCAAATAGATGTAAGCATATGCAAAATTTCCCTCCTTTCTCTTCCTACCGAATGAACATTATTATTTTTTACTTTTGCAATTTTTTGAAGAGACATGCATCGTCTAAACCATATTATCAAATGACACGTATGACGTGCTGTTAACATGCAGACTGTTACAAATTTCAATCCTTTCTCGTTCTATCAAATTAACATTTTTTTTTTTACTTTAAATCAAATGTCAAGGAAAATTATTATTTCATCTTTCAATTTTCATGTTGAAGAATTGTACAGTAAATTGCGATCATGTGCAAACCAAAAATAAAGCATTCTTCATCAGTCATATTCTTGTTCCTCATTTTTGGACTCTTGCTACCATTACATATTTTTATTTTTTTTTCTGTTTTTTTTTTTTTTTTTTACATAGAGGTCACCACTTATCAGGCCCGGAGACCACTCAGAGATAAGGGTTAATAGCAGTGTAGTAATAGTGGTTAAAATAAGTTAGAAATGGATTATTTAGGGGGACAACTCAAGAACTTGTCTACATTGGGCTTGAAGACTTGAATGTTATAATTAGCTGGAAAGCAGGTCAGCAGAACAGAGTTCCACAGACGGACAGTTCTAGGAAAGAAACTTTGTTCAAGGAATTTGCGTTTAGATTTCGGCACAGATAACCTATTCTACAAATACTTTAATGGTGAATGCTCTGACGAACTGCATGCACTTGTACCTCCTCGACAAACTCGACAAGCAACTAAGTCCCACCCCTTTTACAGTAGAGATCCCTAGGCGTAAGAAAGCATTTTACTCCAATAGTTTCTTCCCCAGAACTGCAAGTCTTTGGAACTCTTGTTATGATTACATATTTATATTTTTCTGGTTTAGATAATGTATATTTTATTGAGATAAATTACTAATTAAATATCATTGGATATTAATGATCACAGGTCAGACGAGATCCATTATCTGATAAGAAAAATGATATTCAACCATATTCAGATAAGACGAGGTAGAAAATTGGAGCAAATTTTCATAAATTTATCATATATCGGTTGTATAAGACGATTGCTAAATCACGAAACCATGCCTAGACTAGAGATTGTAACATCCGGTATCTTATGAAATATTGGTTTTTAAAGATGATTTTTTTAAAACTTGAACTTTTACCCCTTAATCGCAAAATTTCTGCCGGAAAACCAATCACATCGATTTTCCCAAAACCCAGTACCCTGGATATCAAATTTCGAGTCTGTAGACTTAAAATTGACAGTTATTATGTAGGGAAATGTACACACACAGACACTTTCACTTATATAATATATATATATATATATATATACCGTATATTTCAGAGTATAAGGCGACCCTCAAATAAGATGAAGTACACAATTGGACAAATTTTCATAAATCTTATCATATATTGGTGTATAAGACGAAACCATGTTTGGTTAGCCTAGGCTCTAGACTAGAGATTGCAGCAGTATCTTATGAAGTATTGGTTTTTAAACATGATTTTTTTTAACTTTAAGGGTCGTCTTATCTGTCGAAATATACGGTATATATATATGTGTGTATATATATATATATATATATATATATATATATATATTGTTCAATTGAGTACTGTACACTCTTAACCATTATCCTCGAGTGGTCTCTGAGCCTTGATAAGTGGTGATTCCTATGTAAAAAAAAAAAATATATATATATAATAGCTGTATATACCCGGCATTGCTAGGTCGAAACATATTTAAGATGCGCCATATATAAGAAAATTGTATTTTCTTTTTATATAAATAGAAAAAAGGGTTTTTAATATGAATATCAATACACACACAAGAAAACCGAATTTATAGGAATATATATATATATATATATATATATATCTCGGCAGTAGAATGAAAAGCATATCTTATTTTTCTTTTATTAATATTATTGGAATTTTTTCCTTTTTTCCTTGTACATATTTTTGTGAATTTTTCCATGGATTTCTGCCTTTGGATTATTATGGACCATCTTCTTCCAATTACCGGATTTTTGGATTTTACTTGTGCAAATGGAAATTCTTTTAACTTTTTTGAAGTTTTACATTTGGATTTTACCGTCACTGGCTTTTTTTTCTTCCACCAGACTATCCATTCATGTGTAATCACCTTTTTCTTCACCATATTCCCTCTGCTTCACTTTTTTTTGTTATCAAGTAAGATCTTTGACTTACTTGTTGTGTCATCAAATACTTTTGCATGCAAAATCCGATCTCGCATTTTGCTAATTCCTACCTTCTGATGAGAAGGAAAGTATTTTGTCAAAACTCCGCGGATTAAGGACTATCCACTTATCTAGTGCTTCCTTTTCAGATTAAATATGTTTTTAACTCATTTCAAAGTGTTTTTTAACATATTTTATTAACTGTTTGCTGTGTGTGAGAGAGAGAGAGCACTTTATTGGCAAATTTATCTTTAGCTGACCTTTGATAACTAAATATTTTCGTTTACTAGCCAAACCTACATGATTTTTAGAATATGACATCTTCGTTCTATGACGAGTACGTACGTCATAAAGATTTTTCTGTATGTTTTTAACTCATTTCAAAGTGTTTTTTAACATGTTTTATTAACTGTTTGCTCGTATACTTATATATATACACACCGTTTCGGCATATAAGACGACCGTCAGATAAGACGAGGTACAAAATTGGAGCAAATTTTAATATTGTGGGGTCTACATTCGTGCTGGATATGCATAAAATGGAAGTATTTTCAACACTGTATCGATACACAACAGGCGAAATATACAACTGTGGAATTTTCCATAGGTCCCGCTAGTAGAATTAGAATTCTTCAAGCAAATTAAAAGATCTGCTTGTACCAATTTAAGTTTGGCACTTACATAGTTGTTTGGGTTCAGTGAAGGCGGTCTTCATAGAAGGCCTGTTATCAGTCACTGTTATCTTTACTCGGTACGCCTTGGGTTCACTTGGGTTTATTTATTTATTTTTCGAAATAATAGAACGAGGAAATGGTTGTATCTAGAGTAATCCGAAGAATGCCACGCCGCCAAAGATTTTTTTTTTTTTTTTTTTTTTGTTGAAAAATAACCATATTCTGACATAAACTATGTGTTATGTTGTTATATCGGTTGTATAAGACGACTGCTAAATCATGAAACCATGTTTATTTAGCCTAGGCTAGAGATTGCAACACCCGGTATCTTATGAAATATTGGTTTTTAAAGATTATTTTTTTTACTTTCATCTTATACGTCGAAATATACGGTATTATTTCATCTTTCAATTTTCATGTTGAAGAATTGTACAGTAAATTGCGACGATGTGTGAACAAAAATAAAGCATTCTTCATCAGTCATATTCTTGTTCCTAATTTTTGGACTCTTGCTACCATTACATTTTTTCATTTTTTTCTGGTTTAGATAATGTATATTTTATTGAGATGAATTACTAATTAGATATAAGTAATTTAAATACGTAAAAAATTAACTATATACTGATACCAACCTTCAATCATTATGGCAACCAGTTTCTGCTGAAATATTTTGATGGCAATCCCAAGAATCAGAATACAGCTGCTTGCAAGTTATGTCAAACCATCGCATAAACCATTATTGAAAGGTTCGTTCGAAAGAAGCAAAAGTTGCAGATAAGAAAAGGAAACAATGAATATTCAAGGACAGACATTCCAGGAACAAGTGGCAGCAAGTATGAGCCTCCATCAAAACACCAAACTACTACAGAATCAATATTGGCCAAAAAGAAAGTTTGGGGTATTAATGATCACAGGTCATAAGAGATCCATTATCTGATAAGAGAAATGATGGTGATATTCAGCCATATTCTGTAACATTTCACATCGGATTTAATAGGCTTATTGTAAAACTTTGTCGTGAAGACCTTTTGTAATTTGAACATTTTGAGGAATTGTACAGTAAATTACGAGGATGTGCAAACTGAAAATAAAGCATTCTTCAGTCATATTCTCGTTCCTCATTTTTGAACTTTTGCTACCATTACATATTTTTATTTTTTTTTCTGGTTTAGATAATGTATATTTTATTAAGATGAATTACTTTGGCCTTTTGGTCAAGATCAAAGTGTAGTATCTGTTCTTCAGATGCTGCACTTCCATTTCTTGTTCTCTTTTGGTGGAGGAGAAATCCTTCACGACTGAGAATTTCTCCACGTTAAAAAACGACCCTGGTGTCTAACTCTGTCCCGTGGGGAGGCATAGTAAATAGGTACTAATTAGATACAAGATATAAAAAAAAAAATTAACTAAATAATGAAAATAACAACCTTCAACTGTTATGGCAATACAGCTGCCTGCAAGTTATGTCAAACCATCACAGAAATAAAAGCACAATGGGTATTCAGAGACAGACATTCCAGGAACAAGTGACACCAAACTACTATAGAATCAATAATTTGAAATATCACAAGATTGATTATTATTATTTGATAAGAAAAATGATTACTGTTGATATTAAACCACGCTCTATAACAGACACAACAGGAAAACAAATAAACACATATATAAAGAAATGGCAGAAACACAAGAGAACGACCTCCAATCTGTAGTGGAATGGGGACAAAAATGGATGGTCACCTTCAATGCTGCCAAGACTAAACTTATTTGCTTCAATAATTAATAAGAAACCTTCTCTACCACCAATAGCAATGGCCAAAGATTCATTATCTGAAAGTACTTCTTTTAAACTCCTCAGCCTAACGTTCACAGGAAACATGAGTTGGAACAATTACATTGAGAGCATTGCCAGGACTGCTGCTAAGAAGGTAGGCTCTCTCTACCGTGCTAGAAAGCTACTAACGCCCGAAAGTATCCTGTACTTCTATAAGGCCACCATTCGCCCATGTATGGAGTATTGTTGTTATATTTGAGCTGATGCATCTGCTACTAGTCTCTCACTCCTAGACAAGGTTCAAAAGAGAGTCGCCAATCTGAACTGGCATCTAAGCTTCAGCCTCTGTCCCATTGACGAAATGTTGCATCCCTCTGCTTGTTCTACAAGTATTTTAACGGTGAATACTCTTACGAACTGCAAGCACTTGTACCTCATCAACGTACATACCCTCGGAAAACCCGACAAACAGCTAAATCCCACCCCTACACAGAGATCCCTAGATGTAGGAGAGCTTTCTACTTCAGTAGTTTTTTTCCCCCAGAACTACTAGACTTTGGAATTCCATTCCAGCTCCCTGCTTTCCCAACTGTACTGACATGCAGAAGTTCAAGTGTAACGAGAACAGTCATCTTACTGCCCAACTCCCTACATTGTACCCCAGTAGCTTATGTCCCTGATAGTAGCCCCCTACACCAAAGTGGCAATGTGCCTTGTTTGGGGTGAAAATGTAAAAAAAAAAAAATCTTACATTGGATTTAATAGGCTTATTGCAAAACTTTGTTCAAATTACAGCATTCCATCAAAAAAATACTTCACTGCAAAATAATTTTCAATAGTAAAACAACATTTCTATAGACATTTCGACAGCTACAACAGATGATGCGACCTTTCTGAGTTTGACAGATCATTGGTTTTCAAATGACTTTGAACAGTGCAGAGTTGTGCTTACAGTGGTTGTAAAATAACCCTTATCCCTGAGTGGCTTCCGGGCCTTGATAAGTGGTGATCACTGTGTAAAAAAAAAAAAAAAAAAAAGTTTCTGACTTGTGATGGGGGTATGAGACGAATGGATTCGCCAATCATTTTTATAACCAACGGTTGTGCTAAACAACCAATGAAAATGTCGCAAAATTATTATAAAAATTGTCGAATTTTGGATTCAATCAGTTTGCGTTTGCTACGTCACGGACCGCATTTAATTCTTCGCTGCCATCTTGGTTACTGATCTGAACTACGCCGCCGTCTTTGTTCAACATAATATCTCAGAACTTAAGAGGTTAACTACGCAACGGACCGCATTTGATTCTTGGTTGCCATCTTGGTTACTGATCTGAACTACGCACGCCATCTTTGTTCAACACAATGTCTCAAAACTTAACAGTGGTTCTACTCCCTGGTGCACACAAACAGGTGCAAAAATAATTGACTTTGAATCGTGCAGAGCTATGCTTAGAGTGGTTCCATCGAGGGCATTGCCAGGGCCGCTGCAAGGAACGTGGGCTCTTTCTACCGTGCTAGAAAACTACTAACACCCGAAAGTATCATGTACCTCTATAAGGCAACCATTCTCCCATTTATGGAGTATTGCTGTCATATTTGGGCTGGTGCATTGGCTACTAGTCTCTCGCTCCTTGACAAGGTTCAAAAGAGAGTCGCAAATCTGATAGGCCCTAAATTGGCATCAAAGCTTCAGCCTCTGTCCCATCGACGAAACGTTGCATCCCTCTGCTTGTTCTACAAGTATTTTAATGGTGAATGCTTTGATGAACTGCAAGCACTTGTGCCCCCACGACGTGAACACCCTCGACATACCCGACAAGCTGCAAAATTCCACCCCCACACTGTAGAGATCCCTAGATGTAAAAGATCTTTCTACTCCAGTAGTTTCTTCCCCAGAACCGCTAGACTTTGGAATTCCATTCCAGGTCACTGCTTTCCCAACTGTACTGACATGCAGAAGTTCAAGTGCAACGTGAACCAACATTTTGCTGCCCAAATCCCTACATAGTACCCCAGTGGTTGTTTCCTCTGATAGTAGCTCCCTACACCAAAGTGGCAATGTGCCTTGTATGGGGTGAAAATGTAATTAAAAAAAAAAAACGTAAACCATTATTGAAAAGTTTATTCAAAAGATACAAAAAGTTGCACATAAGAAAAGGAAACAATGAATATTCAGGGACAGACATTCCAGGAGCAAGTGGCAGCAAGTATGAGCTGCCATCAAAACACCAAACTACTACAGAATCAATATTGGCCAAAAAGAAAGTTTGGGGTATTAATGATCACAGGTCATAAGAGATCCATTATCTGATAAGAGAAATGATGGTGATATTCAGCCATATTCTGTAACATTTCACATCGGATTTAATAGGGTTATTGTAAAACTTTGTCGTGAAGACCTTTTTTAATAGAATGCTGCAATTTGAACAAAATAATTTTCGATAAATTTACAAAAGTAAAATAAAAATTTAACTGTCTCTTACTGAAATTAACAACATTTCGTATACTAGACATATCGGACAGCTACAACAGATGATGCGACCTTTCTGAGTTTGACAAATCTTTGGTTTTCAAATGACTTTGAATCGTGCAGAGCTATGCTTAGAGTGGTTCCATTCCATAGGTGCAACAATAAGTGAAGAATTGCACAATGTTCTGGATGAGTATAAAATTTTCTTAGTCTTGCAGGATTCAAGAACAAATATGGTTGCTAATGTCAGGGAATGTGATTTAGAATAACTACCATACATTGTAACTTAGGTTGTGAAGGCAACCATTACGTCGAACAGAAATACAGTTTCTCACTTTAATTTTAATTTCTATTTGCAATTAGAAAATTAACTGAAATACACGATCAACTTAATTTGGAAAAAACAAATTCATTCAAGATGTGACCACATGGTGGAATTCAACATATTATATACGGAAAATAAATTAAGAACAACGAAAAGCTCTTGTAATGTGTGTTGTTGATAAGATTCCTACCATAGCAATTTACCAATGGGGACTTGTTTGAAAAAAATATCCAGTTTCTGAGTTCATTTGAAGAAATCACCAAAGAAGCAAGTTACAGAACTTCAACCATACCAATGATAATACCTACAAATTTAGCTCTGAGGTTATTTCTGTTAAAAGCTGTCCAATCTAATTCTAGTATTTCTGACTTTAGTGGAATCCTACTTACCATTGTTGGACAATTCAGGTTATCAATCGAAATATTTTCATCTATATATATAAAAGCGAAAATGTACGTATGTATGTTTATATGTGTGTTCGCTTTTTCTGTATGTCAACAAAAGGCTTTTTTCAGAGAAGCGCTCGCTCACTTCACAACTTCTTAAAACTTTTTATATCACATATAAATCGTAATATCTCACAGTTAACAACGAAGCTCGCCTGTCTATTTAATTTGCTTGATTTCGGGAAGATAAATATTCAATATTTGTCGCTCGCTGCATGTGGGTTAGTCTTTTTCTTATAACATCTTGAGGGGGAAAAAAAGCGTTCAGCAGTAAATGAATACTATCCCCGTAGTCAAACTTGACCTCATTAACTCATTAAAACGGGCACCTGCAAAATCCAAGTAATTAAATAAATTCAAACGTGTTTCCATTAGCATCTCGCGGTGGGGCAATGGTTAACGTCGCATGTTTTTTTTTTCACACTTTAATTTACAACTTTGCTTCAACGGTTCGGGTTCGATCCTCATACTTACTTTTTTTTTTTTAACCCCTCCCACACACCTCCAAACACCCGGACAATTGGTATTTCTTTGCAATTCTGTTGAATTCTTCGCTTGGCACTGATCACATTCACGCCTGTGGAACTCTGTTCCGTCTGCCTGCTTCCCTCCGGACTACAACTTGGATGTCTTCAAGTCTAATGTTAACAAATTCCTAATGAACCGCCCCCTTAAGTAAACACTTCATCAAATCTCCACACTAATGTAATGTACTTGCAATAACCCTTATCCCTGAGTGGCTTCCGGGCCTTGATAAGTGGTGACCACTGTGTATAAAAAAAAAAAAACATCCGTCCATTTGAGGTGGTTCCCTCAACCCCTTCCCTAGTCAAAAACAGAGAAAAAAAAACTTCAGTTGTCCTTCTTCAATGCTTGTGGCATAAATCACTTGTTTTGCATTGTTTATTAAATTGTTAGGTGAAAGTACGGACTAGTTAGAAAAACACTCTGTCCCTTCTGATTAATGTTTACCGGTTTTGGACTTGGTTGTTTTTCAGAATAACAGAATATTTTTTGATCTGGTAAACATCAATCAGAAAGGACATTTTCGTGGCATATGTGTGAAACAGAATGAGTTGCACAAGCCAGAATTTTTTAATAAGTTGGTTGGTTGTTTTTGTTTTACGGCATATCAACCCTTTTCGGGTTATTTAATGCCGAATCCAAAGATTTTGAAGAAAATATTTTTAATAGAATATATTTGTTGTTTTCAAGTTGGTTTCTATTTAACCCATAGTTGGGACCCTAACAGGTACTACCACTCCGGGTCAGAGTGGAACTGAGAGCAATGGTAATTAAAGGGTTGCTCCACACTCCCCAAAGCCTACAAACTGGGGCCTCACCAATGGATATAGTTTAAGGTCATATCCAGGACCCCCATTGAGGGAGTTTTACCCTCTGCAGGGGGGCAATTGATGTATTCTAATGCCCCACCGACAGGGCCTTTTTAATAAGAGATTCGTTCATTTTTTTCATACGAGAATTTGTGATGTCATAAAATTCCTACCTTAACAACTTACCATTGGGAACTTGTTCAATAAAATTGTTCAGTTACTGAATCTATTTGAAGAAATCACCAAAGAAGCAAATCACAGAACATCAACCATGTTGATGATAATACATACAATTTTAGCTTTGAGGTTATTTCTGTCAAAAAAGCTGTCCAATCTAATTCTTACTTGTTTTGCATTGTTTATTAAATTGTTAGGTGAAAGTACAGACTAGTTAGAAAAACACTCTCTTCTCCACAAGTAAAGAAATGGGTTGCATAAGTATTATTGTTTTTTATTGTTTTAAAATCTTTATCTTATTTTTATATTGGTTTTGATATAGTTAACGCTGTGATTGTTTTCAAATGATTTATTTCCAGTTGAATTTATGTTGAATGCCAGAAAAAGTCCTTTCTGATTAATGTTTACCAGTTTTGAAATAAGCAAATGAACGTTTTTCAGAATAACAGAATATTTTTTAACTTATAAACATTAATCAGAAAGGACTTTTTCATGGCATATATAGAAAACACTAAGAAAATGTAATGATTTTATGTAACGTCTTTTACTTTTTTTATCATGGCGCCGTAAGTAAGTAAACGTACAAAGTAAAAATAAAACTGTATCTCTTTCAAGCCTGTTTGGTGAATTAGCTTCGAATAAGTCTACAGTAACGAATCAAAATTTAGAGCAGGTAGAAACCGAGTTAAACCTGGAGACTGCAACTACAACAGAAATGCAAGAATCACAATCTAAACTCAAAAGAGTAAATCCCTTATGGCTAAGTGCACAAAAGAGTTTGATTATTACGTAGCTTTACGGCTACTCGTAAGAAATGATGATCCATTTCAGTGGTGGAAGAAGACACAGGAGAATAAACTGGCTTCAAAATATTTAAGCGCACCACCTTCATCTGTGGAGAGTGAGAGGCACTTTAGTACAGGTGGTAATGTGTCTGAACTTATGAGGAACAGACTGTGTCCTGAGAATAAAGAAAGTTTAATGTTTCTACATTATAAAGTAGTGCTCTGGAGGCTTCCTGAGTTTTATTTTTTTCTCACTAAAAAAAAACGTTTTCTCAAGACAATAAAAGATAATATAATTTCAAAATCACTTTTTATTTTGAACATTTTTCATCATACCCTTTAGGGGCCAACAGGTTCCTTTAATAATTACAAGAAACCTTCCCTATCATCAATAGCAATGGCCAAGAACACATTACCCGAAAGTACTTCCTTTAAACTCCTCAGCCTAACGTTTACAGGGAACATGAACTGGAATAGATACATTGAGAGCATTGCCAAGGCTGCTGCGAAAAAGGTGGGCTCTCTCTACCGTGCTAGAAAGCTACTTACGTCTGACAGTATCCTATACCTCTATAAGGCTACTATTCGCCCATGTATGGAGTACTGTTGTCACATTTGGGCTGGTGCATCTGCTGCTTGTCTCTCGCTCCTGGACAGGGTTCAAAAGACAATCGCCAACCTAATAGGCCTTAAACTGTCATCTAGCCTTCAGCCTCGGTCCCATCTGATGAACTACAAGCACTTGTACCCTCTCGATGTCAATACTTCCGATGAACCCGACAAGCAGCTAAATCCCACCCCTTCACAGTATAAATCCCTAGGTGTAAGAAAGCCTTCTACTCCAATAGTTTCTTCCCTAGCACTGCTAGACTTTGGAACTCCCTTCCGGAATTCTGCTCTCCCAACTGTACTGACATGCAGAAGTTCAAATGTAATGTGAACAAACATCTTGCTACTCATCTTCCTTCATAATACCCATGCAACTTATGTCCTTGATAGTAGCCCCCTACTTCAAAGTGGCACTGTGCCTTGTTTGGGGTGAAAATGTA